>NC_056525.1:153562054-153620300 GCF_019175285.1 Sceloporus undulatus | reverse complement strand
AAGGGGGAGACACCATACTACATATGATCCAGAGAGCTCAGTTTTCCATTGTAAGACTATTTGGAAGAAGTAAGGATTTAATAGTTTGACAACCAACCATTATCTCATCATGTGTTTCTGGTTCACATTTTATTAACATGGTTTGTGCCTAGTGATGTCTGGCAAGGAGAAGCAAATGCATCTCAGGAGGTATATGGCTGGTGTTCAAATCTGCCTGCTGTCAAATCAAAGAAGATGTGGTGAGCAGCTGAAAATAAACAGTTTCAATTTATAGCTGGTGCTGCATTCTACAATGAAGTCTTATAAAATGAATAATCACATTTCTAATCTTCTGCCTCCTTCAGTTTAGAGTTCTACTCACACAACAGACTTATAGCACTATTGTTCCTCTTTAAGTGTCATGACAATATCCTGTGGAATCTGGAGAACTGCAGTTTAGGGAGTGGTATTTAGGATTCTCAGCCATGAACCATGGCAGTTAAAGTGGAATGATAGTGCTATGATTCTGTAGTGTAGGTGGGCCATTAGGATGTGAGCCTTCAGATTTTTGGACTATAGTTCCCATGATGAGGGGAGCTGCTGGACAACAACATCTAGACAGTGGTGTCACTAGGTGGGGTGTGAGGGGTGCAGCCCATACTTGGGTGACACTCAGTTGGGCCCTCCCAGCTTGCCGCATTGGCAGAGGCTTTCTCGGCTGCTACAGCAAAGGAGAGGGCAAAGCGCCTCTCTGCCAGCTTTGCCACAGCAATGGTCTCCTCATAAGGAGACCTCTGCTGTCATAGCAAAAGAGAGGACCAAGTGCTTCCTTTTGCCTGCCCCCACCCCAATCCCCCTGTTCTGGGTGACACCAAGGGTGAGGATGTCACTACATCCAGGAAGCCTCCTATTGTTTATCCCCAGCTAAAAAAAAAGCATCTGAAAAACTAGAGAATTTTCAGAACAGTTTTCTTAGCTTTGCAGCGTCTACCACCATGGAAAATTGCAAGCTGGCAAGTAATTTCTGTACAAATCATTTGGGCTAAATTTTGGGTAACAATGTTTAAGGAGGGCAAGATATACTGGTCAAAGACCGAATAAATTTTATTACAATTACAATTAAGGAGGGCAAGAGAAGGTGTCACAATATTGGAATTTGTACTTGAGCAACTTAATTTTATAATTCCTTCTTTTTGCGATCCCCGTTTCTTTGTCAGATTAGTCTCTACTGTCTATCTCCCAGCTGGTCTATTGTTCTGTTCCTGCACCTATCCTGTTACAAAAAGCTCTCCAGGTGTAATGCTACTGCACCTGTTGTAAACTGTTGTTGATTTGATCTCAGGAGAGAATTTCCCTCATTGTTTACAGCTCCAAGGCTGAGCCATTGTTGATTTGGACTGAAGCTGAAAAAATGTGTTTCCTTCTCCTTTAGCCTTTCCTCTAAGATCTACTACAACACAACTGGCAAGAAGCCACCTAAGTCTCCTTGCCTGCTCTTTAGAAAACATGATAAATATGTGGCTGATGAAAGGGGGCATGCCACATGGCAACAGCTGGCCATAGAGTGGCATGGAAAATTTAAAAACAGCTTCTGAGAGGCTGTGGTGGTTTATAGAGGGATGTGTCTGCCTGTTATAGCATTCTGGAATTCTGTCCTCCAATCATCATTACTGTTGAAGTGGAGGAGGGGGATACAGTGCGCCCGTGCCATACGTGGATGCACTATACATGTCCTCCTGCTTATGTGGAAGCTGCACAACAATATAAACAATGGCACGTGCACCCACATGCTGCCGCCATGTGCACACACCCCATTGTTTCCTATGGGGCATGAGCATACGCGGATTTTCCCTTACACGGGGGGGAGGGGTCCGGAATGGATCCCCATGTAAGGGGAAGGCCCACTGTATTTTATTTATTTCCTTTATTATTACTGCAGTACCATTTGCATTGGCCAAGAGTATCTTGGCCATGGAGCTGCCCCAACCTCCTCCCATTATCTTGACCTTCATTTGACACAGGGTGTCATAGTGAGTCTCTAACTTTTGAGATCAGAACAAGGTGCCCAGCCTTGATCACATGTCTGAGCATCTCATTCAGACCTCAGAACAAACCTACCTGTGGTTGCCTCACCAGGCGGCATAGCAGAACACACATGCAAACAGCCACCCAGCACTGGGAAGGTCTGGAGCAATTGGTGAGCTTTTAAAATCCATGTTGAGGGTTTTATACCCTGAGTTTGGCACTGAATGGCCAGGATATTGTCCAAACTGTTTGCACCAGACTCATGGACTGGGCCCTGTGTCATCTGGACTCTCCACCTAGAAGATGGTTGAAGCTGGTTTATTTGGCTCATCCAGACAAGGCCCTTTTGTTTTAAAAGGATATGATGTGGTGAATCTTGCTATAAATTGGACCACTAAGTAAATGATTATACTTATACCACCTATATCTATATTAGGTTTTTATTTATTTGTCTTTTGTTATATTATTTGATTATTTAGTAGGATGTATTTGAAGAACAGAGCTGCCTTGCTGGATCAGGTGATCATGATGAAAATATTTATATCTCACCCTGTATTCAAGCATCCCAATGGTGTACAATAAAATCACACTCACATCCCAATTGTTCTGCTCTGGCAGGGACCGTCCCAATTAATCCTCTGTCAACCCACTTTTTCAGCTGTTTTTAAAGATGTCCTGGATTCTCTCTCATCCTCCCACTTCACATCTTTGTCCTCAGCTTACTTCCATTGCTGCACACTGAGTTCAAAGTGTAAAAGTAGTTTACACTCAATTCACTTAGCAAAGGGAGTGGGGAGGAAGGGACAGAGAATCTTAACATTCCTAGTAGGCCCAGGCAAAAGCAAGCTACTGCAGCTTGTCATAGTTTGTGTGTTCTACATCATTAATACCCTTTGACATCTTGACCACACGCTGATGATCCTTGGCTACATGTGTTCCAGTTTTCAACTGTGAAATGTCAGTGGGTATGAATTAAATTTAAATAGCTTGGAACTATTTAAAAGTATTTAAAAGACTGATATCAGCAGATAAGAATATATTCAGCAATCTGGGAAATTAAAACACGACAGTTTATAAACATTTAAAACAGATTAACCCCATGCACAAGTGCAAATTTGAATGAAATCATTTCGACCAGTGGTTCCCAATCTTTGGTCCTCCAGATGTTTTGGACTTCAGAATTTGTGACTGTTGGTCAATCTGGTTGGGGCTTCTGGGAGTTGAAGTCTAAAACATCTGAAGGATCAAAGGTTGGGAATCACTGATGTACACCCAAAATCTTTAGTTTTTAAAAAAAGCTGTAGTTCTCTCCAACAACTACTGCAATCCTATAGATGTTTGCCTTGAAATAATGTATTTCAGCAAAGCATGTATGTTTAAGATTGAACTCTAAAGTGCCTACTAGTTCAGCATTCTCTATTTAACAGTAGCCAGCCACATGCTTCTGGAAAGCTCACAAGCAGGTCATAAAGATTATGGCCTTCTCTGATTTGTCCCTAGAACCTATTATTCAGAAGTATACAAAATCTGAACCTGCATGTTCTGTTTAGCTGACAGTTTGATAGAAAGTCTGGCCAATTCTTTCCTTAAGCCAGATATGTTTGTGGCACTGAATTCCACAAGGTAATTACACGTTGTGTGAAAGAATACTTTCTTTTGTCTTGTGTCTTTTGCCAGCTCTAAGAAGTGGTGAACTACTTCAGGATATGACCAAACGGGAAATTAGAAGGAAGAAGAGCAAGACAAATGCCTAAATACAGTACAAGTATATAAAGCAAATTAAAGAAAAGAAAAGGGTGGAGATACAATCCTTGTCTGGGACACCCCATCCCCAATGGAGATACTGTACATTACAGAAAATTTGGGAGAGTTGCTGGAGATCAGTCTACCAAATAAAGAAGTAGAAAATGAAGGCAGAAAAAGTGAGTCTTTTCCAGAAGTTCTGTGGCAAATATCTAGATTATTAATTATATGAAAACAAGCCTTTCATTGTTCAAAGTATATTAGCATATAATTTGCAGAACAAAGCTGTGAGGCTGGTTCAGATTATCTATGCCTGCCTCAATCCTCTCAGTTACTTATATAGGTTTCCTACCTCAGGAGAGCTTTCCTGTTCATTTTGGTGGGGAAAGTACACCAACTTTCCTTAGTGGTATTGAACTTCAGACCACATTGGAGCCCCATATAGATTCAAAATATGGGTGATAGAGTTGGCATAATCTTTCTGCAGAAATATATCAATACAATGACAGGAATCTGGTCTCTTGCAACCCAACTAAATACGATACACTGTATCACAATAGCCCAAAGATACTGCAATATACTAACAAGTCCCGCCTTGCTTTATTGACAATGCACATACTGTGTCAACTAACCAAGACATAGAGGATTGGTCTACAACAATTTGCTGTCTGAGATGAGGCACAAATGCCAACCAAGTTAAACTGGTGCATTACACAGATAGTGCAACAAGCACCTCTTCATCCTGGCAATAAAACTAACATATTAACAAATTAAGTAACTGTATCATAATCATAGAGTTTGAAGGGGCCCCATCAGGTCCAACCCTCGATGAATGCATTAAGTGCAATCTGCCCTGCTCCTTACTCCCACTTGCAAGTGGAAAATATTCTTTGGAATGCTTCTCATGTAAAAACAAACAAAATATTTGCAAGTTAAGAGAATATTTACAGTATGAAGTGGTGCAGTTTACTCCAACACAGTCTTTAGATTCTACTACCTTCTCAGGTCTCTCAACAAAGTCCAGTTCAGATAGTATAAGAAAGAAAAAATAGAGGATCTATATGATCTGTTGGCCATACATAGTATAGCTTTATATTTAGTTTAAGAAAACCGAAACCAGAGCCATCTGTAAAATCAAACGAGGCATGATGTTACATTACCTGAACTATTTCAATATGATCTAGTACTGGTAGAGAGCAGTGCATCTTGACTTATGTATGTTATTTGTAGATGTTTCTATGGATGGTTGCTAAAAATGGCTAATAAAATAACATATAAAATGAAAATGTTTTACATATATTCCATGATGGGGGAAAAAATGAAATACTTCTCTAGTAATTTTTCTTTAGTATGATTGAATGTTGCCAAAGAAAAAAGAGGAAAATATATGCATGAACCTTGACTAGTACCATCTGTAAATGAAATTCTGATAAGTAATAGAAGTAAATCATAAGATGCAATGTCAAGAAGTCTAAACCTCTTGTGTTCCTAAAAGTATGTTTGTAGTTCTTTTAAATCATCCTTCATGCAGCATTATTATGAAGCTACACCCTTTTGAAAGATAGTTATATGTGTCTGAGTCACCTTTATCTGCACAAAGTAGACACATTTATTCTAGTGATAAACTTCAAGTGGCATGTCTGTCTTCAAATCTGCTACCAATGCCTTAATCCAAGAACATATATGAAGGCAAATCGGGACATAGAAATGCAGTGGCCCATGGGAGCTCTTCCTCCTCTGATAAGATCAGCCTCTCTAAATATTCGCCTTTCATTAACACATACAAACTAAGAAAACAGATCTGAGGTGCAGCTTAAATCCTGTCCAGATTCTCTTGGGATTAAGTCCCATTCTATTCAGCAAGTAGATACAGTATACCATATATACCCTTGTACAAGTCAACCTCATGTATATGTCAAGGGAAGGTTTTTGGGCCCTTAGAGGCACATAACAAAAGATGTAAAGGGGGAGATGCCACTTCCCTGCCTCCTTCTCTGGACCTCTCCTAGCCACCCAACACAACTTCTCTAGTGCTGAAGTAGAGGACTTTAACATCAGATTGGGAAGGGAGGGAAGTGGAGTTAAATGGGGTGTTTGGTGGGGAGAGAGATCTGGAGGAGGAGGAGGAAGGGGAGAGAAGGTTTCAACATTGGATTGAGAAGGGAATCACCTCTTTCACAAAAAACATTTATGTAATAAATGTATTAATATATATGTATGTATGTATGTATATTTGTTGTTACCACAGAGACACTGCAGACTGGATCAGCCAGAAAAATCAGCAGTAGCAGAACATGCCACAAACCATCCTGGGTATAAAATACTGTTTGAAAACACTGAAGTTCTAGACCATGCCAACCTCTATCATGTCAGGATGCACAGGGAAGCCACTGAAATCCACAAACACCTGGACAATTTCAACAGGAAAGAGGAAACACTTAAAGTAAACAAGGTTTGGCTACCAGTCCTGAAAGATAGCAAGGTAATAATAATAATAATAATAATAATAATTTTTATTTTTATTTGTATACCGCTTTTCCTTCAGATCAAAGCGGTTCACAACATACAAGCTACATGTCACATGCTATAGCACAAAGCAATACAATACAATACATCAACAGTGACATCAGCGATCTCATACAATTAAACAAAAATCCTCAAAAACCATGTACAAAGCAGTCAAAGCCATCAGTTGAGGCTTGTTGCTGCCGGCCTGCCTCTCTCCCCCTCAAGATGGTGGTCGGAAGGAGGGCTCTTTGTCCTTCAGGCGAGGCCTGTTGTTGCTGACCTGCCTCTCTCCCCCTCAAGATGGTGGTCGGAAGGAGGGCTCTGAGTAAAGACTCAACAAATGCAAATGAGAAATCTCCCAGCAGACAATGAGCACTAATCAAGCAGACATCAATCCTCTTTTGCAGACCCTCCACCCTGAGGCCTGCCATTAGCAACAAAACAATATACATGCAAATTCACTCCAGCCTTTCCAGGTCACACATTATATATACCCAAGTCCTTTCCAGGCAAACATTCTCTGAAGATGCCAGCCACAGATGCTGGTGAAACATCAGGAAGAAACTTTTCTGTAACATGGCCACATAGTCTGAAAAACCCACAAAAAACTATGGATGCCGGCCATGAAAGCCTTCGACTTTACATTGCCAGGTTTGGGTTTTCTTTTGTTTATTACACTTATCTGCCAGAATAAAAATATTTTGCACCTTTGTAGTGTTCAGTGTCTTCTGGTATCCATTCAAAGATATAGCCGTGTTAGTCTGTAGAATCATTATGTAGAGAGATCTTGTAGCATGAGCTTTTATAATTCAGTCTGCTTCCTCAGATGCTTTGTGGGATCAATGATAATTAAATCCATTTCATTTCTAGGCTGTGCACAACAAAATGTGGAAAAGAAAATGGGAAGTGAATACTTTAAGGCATTGTATAAGAGTAATCATAATAATTAATATATACACAGTGACATTTCTGTTGAGGTCTGTGGTTTAGAAAGGCATTTCATGTAATTTTTAAGTTCCTGCAAATTCTGTACATTTCCTGTTAGTTTTTCATGGCAAAATCACTGGTTTCTTAATAGTTTCTTTCTGCTGAAACTTTACAAGGCTTTGCATTTCAGCCTTCAAGAAACTGCATACAGTATTACCAGATGTGTATGATTCAACACATGCAACACAGTTTTCAATAAATGATTCCTATAGGTAGAAGTGTACTAATAAATTGTACAAATGTCTCACACACATTATTTACCGTAACTCCCCAGTATTAATTGTAACAGTACCTTTTCGCCATTTATTAGGCTTGCATCACAGAATAACTTTAGTGTACAGAAAGCATACAATATGGATCTTTCTCCATTCAAAATAGTAAAGAAGTAACACATTCTTGTGAAAGTCAGAATGCAGCCTTGTTCATATTCACGTTTGTTTTCACAATTAAAAATGTTTCAGGAAATATCTGGTGGGTTGAAATAATGGTTGAAAAATGCAACTGTTAAATGAGCAGGATATTAAATTAAATGAGCAATATATATTTTTGTCAGACTTTGCGTACAGTGAGTCTTATTCATTCCACAGAACCCCACGAAAAGCCAATATCTTACTCCTATTTGACAGATGGGAAACTGAGGTTTACATCTATAGACTTGCTCAAGATTACCCTGAACAGGAATTTGAAATTCAGTTTCTGGGTATTCTCTGTCCAGCTAGTATGAATCAGTGGCCTTTACTAAAACAAAGCAACAAACCAAGGGTGGTCTATTGCAGCCACAGTTGCCTGTACCAGAGAGACTCGCTGTTCTTTGACTGTGAGTGGTCTTAATTTGTGTTATCTTGCTTTATAAGACACTATTGGGGGGGGGGGATAAAGCCAAACATTTTCTACTACAGGAGAAAGAAAATGTGTGTGTTGCATCTCTTTCCTTCTCTCTCTTTCTCTCTCCTAGGAGTTTATCACACTGGGGACAATTGGAAGTATAAATGGTGATTAAACCATTATAATCCCGCAATCGCGCTAATGGTTTTCACACATCAAGATGAAATGTGATTAAAGTGGCATTATCCCATGAACAACCAAGCAAGAAACAGCAGCATATCATTCACGGGATTTTGTTTATTGCCTGGTTATTCCCGGGATAATGGCTCTGGTGTTAATCTCATTTTAATTGTTTTTTAATGTCAATTGCACGATTTTCACAGGTTAACGCTGTTTAACTTCCACATTTCCTCCTCTGTGAAAAGCTCCCTATACCTGTAGTTATTTCTCTTTCATTCATTGTGCTCACAGACACTGAGGGAGAAAGTCTCAAAACCTTAAAAAACCTTTTATTTATTTCAAGTTCCACAGAGAATACTAAATCATGATCAACAACAACAAAATGTTCGAACAGGCTTAGGGTATGAGTTAATGGAAAAACACATACTGTATAAGGGATGTAAGGCGTGACACTGGTGTCTAGGTGTGTTGGACTGGGGTTGTTCATAGAAATGTAAATTCATGCTTCTTAAGGTGTCCAGAAGTCCTCACCGCAAAGGAGGACAAGGCACCGCAAAATGGAGGACGTTCCGGGAAACAAAACATGGAAGAGCATTTCAAAATACGAAGCTAAAAACACTCTCCTCTATAAATGGATACTTCTTAGCCATGCTCAAAACTGAGGACATTTGGGGATTCCTCCTGGACAGAAGGTTGAAATCAAAGCTTGAGGCGAGGAAGACGTAGGACTGTGCTCTAACCATTCCTACCATTCAAAGCGATAGCCATGTTAGTCTGTAGATTCAGTAAGTAGAGCAGTCCTGCACAACATACGGCCCAAGAGCCGCATGTGGCCCACAAAAGGATTTTGAGCGAGGGCCACGTGGAGGAGGAGGAGGAGGAGGAGAAAGGTCAAATGCTCGCCCTGCAAGGCTCCTCCGCTGCTTTGCTTTCTCCCAAGAAGAAGGACGGACAGGTGAAGAAGGAGGAGGAAGAGGGGCCAAAACATGCCCCTCAAGGCTCCTCCATCATGCAGCCTTCTCCCAAGGAGACGTCTGAGTGGAGGAGGAGGAGAAAGACAGGCAAGGCTCCTCCGCCAGTCTGCTTTCTCCTTAGCAGAAAACCAGACAAAGGAAGAGGATTGGATTAATATTAATTAGTTCTAATTAACATTAATTAACAATATTAACAAGCAAACATTTAATTAAAAGCTATTTGCGACCCAACAAAATGTAGCCTGTTTTAACTTTGGCCCCTAGCTACTGCAGAGTTGTGGAGGTCTGACGCAGAGAGAGTTTGGTAGCACTTTAGAGACTCAGGGAAAGAAAGAAAGAAGTTGGCAGCAGCAGCAGGAGCTTTCTCTAAACTTGAGCCTACTTCCTGAGATGCATTTAGTGGAGCGCATGTGAGGAAGAAGACTTTTGTAGGTTGCATTTTGTTTTTAATAAAGGAAATTCTACTGTTTTGACTGGACTCTTTTAATTTTTTTAAAGTGTTGTTTTAAAAATGTGTGCACGCGTGTATAGTGTTTATATTTGTTTGTTTATTTTGTCCTGCCTTTCTCCCAAGTTGGGACCCAAGGTGGCTCACCATATATATATATATATATATATATATATATATATATGTCATCCCTCCATATTTGCGGATTTGATTATTCACGGATTTATTAATATGTTCTCTCTAGGCCTGTCTAGGTCCTCCAGTGCAACTCTGTGGTAAACTTTAACTAAAAGTTGCACTGAAAGACCATTTGTAGCTACTCCAGTGCCATTCTATGGTCAGCGTATGTTGGACATTGACCACAGAGTTGCACTGGAGGACCTAGAGATTCCTAGAGAGGTGTCCTCTCAGGTAAAAACAGTATTTTTGTTATTTGCAGTTTGTCCATATTCACGGGGGTCTTGTTCTCCTAACCTTAGCGAATATGGAGGGACAACTGTCTATATATATATATATATATATATATATGTAGAATATACACACACAAATATATACTGTACACACACACACATGTATACAGACACAGAGACACATATATACAGGGAGAATATATATATATATATATACACACACACACACACACATATACTGGTCTTTGACCTAATAAAGAATTCCATACACACACACACACACACACACACACACACACATGTATAGGGAGAAAGATGGGATAATAGTCTAGGAAAGCTCATGCTGCCAACTTCTTCCTTTCATTGAGTCTCAAAGGTGGGACACAAGAAATCATGTCCTGGAAAAAGAAGAGGAGGAGGTGTTCAGCCTGGCCAGAGACTTTGTGCTTCCCGCTTCCCCTCCCTCCCAGTCCCAGTGCTAAAGGGACTGACTGAGGGAGCTGCCTTTATATACTGCCCGCCTGTTGGCAGCAGCAGGAGCTAGAAGTTGTGGAGAAGTGGGGGGGAGGGGACTCGGGGAGGGAAGAGAGGAGATTGATTGATTGAAGAGGGGCGCGCGCCTGCCTCCCCGGGTCA
This sequence comes from Sceloporus undulatus, assembly GCF_019175285.1. NCBI lineage: Eukaryota > Metazoa > Chordata > Lepidosauria > Squamata > Phrynosomatidae > Sceloporus > Sceloporus undulatus. The sequence continues at coordinate 153,609,585 of NC_056525.1, read as the reverse complement.
GGATTCCAAAGAGGCGCCGGCCTGTGATTGGCTGAGGCGGCCTTCTTCCTTCCCCGGGACCAGAGGGGCGCGCGCCTGCCTGCCTGGCTTGGCTTTGGAGGCGCTCTGCTGCTTGCTCTTGCAAAGAGTGTGTGTTGCTGCTGCTGCTGCTGCTGCTGCTGCTGCGTTGGGGAAGCCATGCGGTGCCTCCGGGAGTCCCAGCAGCAGCGCTGAGGAAGAGGAGGCACAGGAGGCAGATGAAGGCGCCTTGGCTCCGAGGGGAGCAGCGACTCGACCTGAAGGAGGAGGACCTCTCCTCCTCCTCTTCGCCTTTTGGACCCTCTCCTCCTTCTCCTTTGCCCAGCCATGGAGCCCTTCTTCGCAGAGGTGAGTCAGGACACAGCCAGAGCCCCAGACAAAGGGCTTCTTGGGAAAGGCTGACTGAAAGGAAGAAGTTGGCAGCACTCTACTTCCTCAGATGCATTTGCTATTGCATTATTATTATTATTATTTGGAGAGATATCTTGTGCCCCTTTGAGAATGACTGAAAGAAAGAAGTTGGCAGCATGGGCTTTCCTAGACTAAAGTCAGCTTCCTCAGATGCATTTGCTATTACTATTCTTATTATTATTTGGAGAGATCTTGTAGCCCCTTTTAGACTGACTGAAAGGAAGAAGTTGGCAGCAGGAGCTTTCCTAGACTTCAGTCTGCTTCCTCAGATGTGGCTTTGGAGGCAAACCTTGCTGCTGTGTGCCTCCTATTTGTCCTCGGCTTATGCCACAAGTTGCCTTGACAAGATTGGTTCACAGAGGTTTCCCCCCCATTGCCTGCCTCTGAGGCTGAGAGAGTGTGAGTTGGCCAAGTGGGTTTCCATGGCTGAGCTGGGATTCGAACCCTGTTCTCCAGGAGTCACTTTAACATTAGGAGGAACTTCCTGACAATAAGAGCTGTTCGAAAGTTCAGAAGTGGAACACACTCCCGCCTTGGAGGTCTTTGAACAGAGGCTGGATGGCCATCTGTCAATGGGGATGCTTTGATTGAGAGTTCCTGCATGGCAGAATGGGGCTGGACTGGATCAGGGCCCTTGTGGTCCCTTCCAACTCTATGGTTCTATGAGTCCTAGTTCAGTCCTCAAAGCAGGATAAGGGAAGGCAATGGCAAACCTCCTCTGCTGCACAAAGCAAACACACACCAGGCTGGATTTGTCTTGGTGGCTTAAGGGGATGATGTGGATAGCATTCATGATCCTTTGGGAAAGACCAAAGTGTGAAGGGCTTGATTTGGAAGGAATAACAATAATATAATAACACAACAACGCAACAAGAACAGAAGAAGAAGAATAACAACTATGGTGATAACTGATAGTGTTAGTTTCTCCAACCCATGGATCCCACGTTGACTATTTATTTGTATTACTGTTACTGCTTTGATGAATATGTCCTCTTTTTCCTAGCTCCAGGACAAGAGGTGTCTCGCAAAAATTAAAACAGATACATTTCTTCTCTGATCCTTCATTAATAGAAGGTTACTAATGTTAACAGTGTTATTTACATTCTGCTTTCGTCCCCAAACTGGGGCGATTTAAGGAATAAAGGAATCAATGAAAAGAAAGTTAGAGCCCCATATGGGAGGAGGAAAGGGTTAGGGTCACCACACTACTTGTTGTTGTTGTTGTTGTTTCTAACTTATGGTGACCCTAAGGCAAACATATAATGAGGTTTTCTTGGAAAGATTTTGCAGAGGAGGTTTGCCATGAGGCTGAGAGAGTGTGACTTGGATTTTTAAAAAATGCTTTAAAGCCTTGAAACCAATGGGAAGGGAAGCCTTGCCTTCCTTGGGATGGCCTGTGATCCTTCTCTTTCTCTCTGTGGTGTGTATTATGTGTGTTCTCCCCTGCATCTATCTCCCTTTTGATCCAGGGTGCCAGGCGCAGAGGTGAGCCTCCTTTTGTGTCTGTTCACCTCCTCGCTAGCCTCCCTCCATTGTGTAGCATTTAGGTCAGTAAACCGAGAAGGCATTTTCCTTTTTGGCACAGTCCCCATGGAGCACATCTGTGGTGCCAAGTGCCGAAAGAAGTGTGCCGCTTTTCCCTCTTCTTTCTGTAGGTTCACCCTCCTTGGGCAGAAAAGGCCGCCAAAAAGTTTGTTTTAAAACCAGGACCTGGCGGAGGGCCTCATGCAATGGCCTTGTGCAAAACTCACACAAAATGTGTGTGTTTTTGCCGCTGCAGGGGTCCCAGGAAAGGGCTTTTCCATGCCAGCAGAGCAGAAGGAAGAAACAGATGTGTGTGTCTTGGAGAGGGCTAGGGAGAGAGATGGAGGATTTATTTCATTTTGGTCTATTTCCTCTTTTGTCTTCTTCTTGTCCATGTTTTAATGTTGTCCAGATGTTGCCCCCTTTTTCTCTTTCAGCTTACAAGTCATCCTCAAAAATGCTGGTGGTGGGGAGGGGGGGAACCAAAATCCCTAAAGCTCTGCATTCAGATCACAGCGTCAGTGTTGTTCAATGTGAAACACTTTTAATGTGGGTTATATCTGATAGTCTGTGTGCTGTAGTGGTTTGAGCATTGAGGATCCATCTGCACCACAGAAATAATCCAGTTTGACCCCACTTTAACTGCCATGGCTCAATGCTATGGGATTCTGGGGATTGTGGTTTATTATGGCACCAGAGAAAATGTACCAAACAAGTTACAGTCCCTAGAATTCCATTGCATTCCATCGCAGGTAAAGTCGTGTCAAACCAGATTATTTCTTCAGTATGGATGCAGCCTTGGAGTAGGATTCTGTGATCAGGGTTCAGTTTCCATTTGAGCATTAAAACCCACTGGATATAAAAATCTATATACTGTATAAAACAACCCACTGGATGACTTTGGGCAAATCACGCTCTCTCAGCCTCGGAGTGTGACAATGGCAAACCCCCTGTGAACAAACATGCCAAGAAAACCCTAGGTTCACCTTAGGGCCACCATAAGTAAAGAAATGACTTAAAGGCACACAACAACAACAACAACAACATATCTCTGCTAGCAGCACTAGAGATATTTTATTATTGCATAAATATAATGCCAATACCTTTTGGGTATGTCAATCAAATAAACATCGCTTTCTTGAAGAAATTGGGAATCGTGGGTTCCTTTTGTTGTTGTTTTTTAAATATGATTCAGGGAGTGAAACACTTTGAAGCCCCACTGACATAAGCAAGAAAGCCATTTCCCTGTTTTGAAACTAACTTTTAATTAATAATAAGTTTCTGTGCCAGAACAGTCTTCAATACTCAACCATTTCACAGATATGCTACATCAAAAATGTCCTTGTGTCCCAGTGAAATGAATGCTACCTAAAACTCTTGTTTGCCTACTATCAAACTCCACTTTTCCAAAGATAAATAGTATTTAATGTAAAGCTGATTTGTGTGTGTGTGTTTGTGTTCGTTCAGCTCCCAGTTAGAGATTATCTGCCTTCAGAACCAGTGTGCTCCTGAAAGTTAGTGATATTGTGAAAGTATGCATTTGTTTAACACCAAGATTTCAGAAATGGACTCTAAAGCCTACCTGTTCTCAAGGTGACTTGTCCCTGAGATAGATTTGATGTGAGTAATGACTCCACTGGTGCATGATGGCTTGTAATGTTGAGGTAGTGTAGGTAGCAACTATATGTGGAAGTTTATAGCACTCTGTTAAGGCACTAGTAGGTGAGCCTGAATTAAACATTAGCTTCTTGTTTTTAGCTGCCTGACAGAGCCCTTGCGGAGGCTGATATTCTTGAGTAAGGTCTTTACCGGCGATTAAGTGTTCAATAAGTGGAGCATGTGACATTGTGTCAGTGTCCTTTCAGGTTTTATGGTTTCAGAAGATTACAACCAAGGACATGTTTACTGCAAGTGTGATTTTTTTAAAAAAAACTTCTGTATGAGTTTGTGCGTGTGAGAGAGATTAAATAAATGCACTGCTAGAGCAGGTCTGGCAATCTTGTTTTCACCACAAATGAAAGTCTTATTTTGCAAAGGGATAAAACTGGAGGAAGGGGTTCCCTGTGAAGGAAGCGATATTGTGGACAGGCAGCTGGTGGAGGTTGGGTTGGTTCTCCAGAGACTGGACTACAACTACCATCAGTCCAATAAAGAGAAGCCAATGGTGAGGGTCTTGTGATTCCACAGTATTGGGAGGGCTAGGCATTAACAGGGTAAGGATATGTATGTGGGGAGAGAGAGACTAAACAGATGTTATGCAAAAGGTAAGAGTTGATCCAAAATAAGGGATAGCAGCAATTCAAGAACAAGTTGAAAAGCAGTAGTTTTGCATTTGTACAGTACATGTAAATTAGCATTAGGGAGATTTTGTTTGATAATAAACAAGATATTTGAAGTGTTGTCAAAACTCCTTGGGACTTTGGACAGACCCCTCTTAAGGATTTTTAGGCATCAGATAATCCTATACCAAGATGTTGATGCAGTGTTTCTGTCCAACTCATGATGTCAAGTCTTGTTCAAGTCCTTCCTCTCTGACATGTTAACTTTTCAGGACAGAGGAGTGCGTGACATCCCACCTGGAGCCTTGATAAAGTCCAAAAAGAACTGTATGTGTGTCCTTTCTCAATATGTAGCTTGGTTCCTTATCCGAGAAGATGAGATGTATTCCTATACTGCTAGCTACTTTCATGGCCTCCCTTGTTCAATGTTTGGTTATTCTGGAATAGCTGACTTCTGAGTTTAAAAAAACAGGACAATTTCCAGTGCTGAAAATTACTTGAAAAAGCACTTCACTTTGAGTGACTGGGCAGTTGCAAAGATAAGGATGACTATGGCCAGGTGAGATTAGATTTGTCACTTGAGGTCTCTTACAGACCTTGTCACCAATTCATTGTCTACCCTTGAGTGAATCATCCGTTGTCTCCTCCCAGGAAAATTACACATCTTCACTCTATCCAGGGCAGGATGTTGGTGTCTGTAACTACAAATCTGTTATCAGCATATATATTTATTTTTTAAATTGTCTGTGAAGTGTACATGTTTTTCAGGTGTGTTTTATCTTGAAATGAATGATGTTAAGTGAATGCAGGTTGTATGGAAAATGCTGAAAGAGTTATAGAAGTTTAATCAGTGCTTGGCACGTTTCTAGTTGATACAGAGGTTGAGTCACCATAGCCTAAGGTGACAGGGAACGTCATGGTCTACCTGGTGCTTTTATCTCCACCCTTTCCTCCTTCTCAGTAACACCCAACTTTTGCTTTTTAAACTAATCTCTTCCAAGATCTACACCATAGTATATGCTGTCTCTAGTCCTTGCTCTCTTTTCTTCCCTTGCTCTTCCCCTCAAACTCTGCTTCCAGATTGTAGAATGTCTTTCCATGGAAGGTGTCTCCCTCCCACCTTTCACTAGCAGGCAAAGACCTTTTTCTTTCAGCTTTTAATTGATGGTGGCAGTAGGATCTTTTAATGGGGTGTGTTGTATTTTTGTCTTTACTGTACTGTGCTTTGAGAGCTTTTTTTAACTGTGTTAATTGGATTATCTGTTTAATTTCTTTTTTTAAAAAAAACCCTCTTGTATCATACTAATTTATCTATATTTTGCTTTAACATTTTATAAGTTGCCTTGGGTCTCATATTGGAGCAATGCTGGAATATAAAGTCTTATTTGTTGGGCTTGGTGGCAATAACACATAAGGCATTCTCTCTCCCAGCAAAGGCACACACTGAGGGAAATCTCATATTCAAGGGAGCCATGTGCTCAGTGGTTTGCAGCAGGCTGGAAGAACTGCTACTAATTCCACTACAAAGTTCTGATTTTAGGGAGAGAAAGGATAAGACAGTCAGACATGGTTATATAGACATTTTCCTAGCCCTACTGATGACATATTGAGGGCACACCTGAATGTTTTTAAATGAGTCATTGTTTTAAAGAAACTGAGTCAAATAAACAGTACAGTGGAGTTTCTTTCAAATGCATGAATGCTGAGACACTGAATAGCACTTTGCAGATTAACAAATAAATGTGAAGTTATTTAAAATATTCAGAATGCTTCACTCCAGCTGTTTTAATAATCCTGCAACAGTCTTGAAAAGTGGTCCAGAATTTTTATTCCTATATCACAGAGAGAACATTAAAGTGGAGAGAATAAAGTCTTGCCCAAACACACCCTCGGGCTGTTATCTGATATCCTGGGGATTCTTGGGCCAACAACTCACGGTCTTTGCACTGACACATATGTGCACCCTTCCATCCTTTTCTCTGTGTGTACAGAAAATGGTGTGTACATATTGCACACATGCATTCAGCCATCCATCCACCCACATGGCATACAGTATGGCCAAAGATAAGCAGTTTTCTCAGTGGTTTCAGAAAGATAGGCTTAATCATGTACTTTGACACTTCCTTTGAAATCAAAAGACTTAAAAGTACCTAATTTTGTCTGGATTGTGCTCATAGTTCCTTAGATGGTGCTCAGTGTCTTAAAGGTGTAGGAGGAATACCTTTACAGAGTTTCCAGAAATACACTCAGATGTTTTCTCCCCACTAGCTTACTGTGTCCAAATCTTGAAAGGAATCTCCTATAACTTTAAGAACTGTATAAAATGAAGCAACTAATATGGCTTTTCCCAGCATTAAAGCAAAGTGAAGGGGAAAACTGATTTGTGTGGTTCTCCTTTCTGTGATCATCTGAACCAGGGAAGCATTTTCTTACTTATACAGTTGGTGTGTGTGTAATATGGTGCTCAGGGATAGTTACTTTTGCACTAATGAAAATGACTCACCTGAGGCAAAGTGCTGTAGCCTTTCAACATAAATGTTAATTTGTGGTTTCTGAATGTGACTTTGATGTCAGGTAAAATCTTTTAGGCCTTCCAACATGTTGCTGCTCTTTTAAAGATCTCTTTCTGTGTGGATAGTGCGTTGTCTTTGATCTGTATCCAAAGTTCCACTGCTGAGTATAGACATTTTTCTTCAAAGTGACACAAAGCAAGGAGGGCACTGGACTTGAGAGCAACACTGTCCAAATAGCATAAATGCAGCTGCCCTTAAGTGTAACCTAACAAGAAGTCTTGTGTGCATGTCAGAAAGAGCAGTCCTGCTAACTGATTCTAATCTGTCTGATATCCAATGTAGGAATCCTATCTTTGGCTTGGGAAGTTGATCCCAATAGTTACTGATCCAGACTTTAGGAGTGAGTCACTGTCAGCTGAATGAATTCTACTACTGTCACCCTTTTGAATTCTAAGAGGGCTTCAGAAGTGTAATTCCAAACATGAGTGAATCATGTTGCCTTGCTACAGAAAAGTCTGAGGGCATCCAGTGCACAATTGAATTACTGTTTTGTGGCTCATACAACTTTCCCCAATTTCCTTCAGTTATTGGAATAGCCGTGGCTTTATGTGAGAGACTTTGTCAGCCTTAAACCTATTTTCTTCTTCTTCCTCAGTGATATATATATATATATATATTTTAAAAAGTTGCTTTAGGAACAAAAATAATCTGAAAGTGTCTCCAAAAATTCAGTTTGGAAGTTCAGTTATTTAAAATTATTCCTTATTTCATTGAAATGGTGAAAGAAAACTATTGTCTAAACCATAAGTTAGTACAGTATTCTTTATAATCGTGTGTCCTTCACTAATTTCACTAATGTTTTATGAAACTACAGTCGCCCCTCCTAACTTGTGGATCTCAGATCTGCGCCCTTGAATATCCACAGAGGGGTGACCTCTGCTATTTCCTATCGTGCGCACACCCAGCATGCGCGCCCAGTCTGCACACCCAGGGGCAGGCACCATTCAAGCCTATGAGGCTTGAATATACACAAGCCTCTGTTTATGCGGGGGGTGGGGGTGGGGGTGGGGATGGATCCCCTGCAAAAACGAAGGGCCAACTGTTTATGTAGTTTGGACAAAGGGCATTATTGTGAACATTCTTGCCTTTTCAAATTCACTAACATACAAATGTGGGAAGCAACAAGACTAGTTGTACTTTTAAAAAACACATAAGAGACTATTTTACATTACACAGTTATAGCACTATGATTCCGCTTTAACTATCATGGCTGCATCGTACAAAATCCTGGCTTTGTGGTTTGATGAGACACTATACCTTCCTAAAACTGCAGATTCCAGGATTCCATAGAACGTAGCTATGGTAACTAAAAAGAAATCATAAGTGCTATAATTGTGTAGTGCAAAAGGGTTCAAGGTCTCTTTTTCCAGTTGCTTACATTGTCATAAAAGCCTCATGTATGACACTTGCATGTAACATAGAGAGTAGCATCTTCTGCTGTTATTGCTTACTGTTCAGAACGGGAGGGAGCAAGGAGGAAATTTAATATGAAGAAGCAGCAACTTGTCTCTACTCAGAGGAGGAAGGAATGAGAGTACTTCACAGATGGAGTGCAACCTCCTTTTCCTTCTCAAAGACCAGACCAGCCACCTCATCATTGTCTGATGGGCATCCTCCTTCCCCATCCTACTGGCTAGAAGCACTAAAACAGTGGTCCCTGCTAGACCTGGAGGTTTCGGATGGGGTGTAGTCGGTTGTAAAATAGACCCTTGTGCTAGAACCAAACACACACACACCCACACCCCGCACTTATCCAGACATGTCACTAACATCTCTTGCATTCCTCTCTATTGCTATCTACTGTGCCTGTGTGGAACACACAGAGTATATGTTTATTTGTAAAGTGGGGAAAAAAAAGTAAAGCATTTGTAAGATACAGGAAAATACACATAGCAGATACATAAGAGAAAGTGGAACTCCAAAGGTAGTACTAAACTGGAGTTTAGCATAAAGTGCATGAACATTCTTAAATTTTAGACTTGCCTAATCACTGTCCTCCTTTCCGCACATGAAGAGATATTCGTCTTTTTTCAGAGTCTCTTTCCAGTATTATATAAGAATGCAATTTACATATTCACTTAGTATGGCATAGTTGAACATTGAAGTAATATGTGCAGTCTTCTGGCCTTTTGTAAAGTGCATTTATTTGTAACATAAGAGATGCTCTTGATGTGTACTTTGTGTTAATATCCACAATATTTATTGGACCGTATTTTATACAGCCTCTGGTTTTGATTAGTCTTTTTAAGGCTTGCAAAAGCCTATTAGTTTGTATCGAGGCTATTTGATAATGAAAAATTAAAAAGTGATCTCAAGGCAAATGGCTGGTGATACTTTTTTATTGATTCTGCAATATTAGCATAAATCTTGTAAGGTAAGTCCTTGAAATGTGCATAATTTATGATGTACAAAGAATCTGTGATGACCATGTTCTGGCCACCTTAAAGTTGGTTTGTACATGATGTTTCTACTCTTATCATTTGAATTTAGAGAAAGCACACAAAGTGCTGTTATTCAATAATGAAGAATTAGTATGCACCTTTCTCCCTTGCATGTATACATGATAGGATAGTAAGATTGGAGGTAGAGTTCCAGTTGATATACTTGCACTCTCATAAACTGCTACACATACACTGAATGCTATGTGAGGGAAGAATGCAGAAAGTAAGAATAATTTTTGCTTGTTGTGGCAGATGTTGTCCCAGATTTAGACCTCGAATCAGGCAAGTCAGCCTCTTTTCTTAGTCTTTGAAGACTACTTTGAAGATAGGGAGATAGCACAATCCCTTGTGGGGGTAACTGTCTCAACAGATTTACAAGGGTCAGATACACTTCCAAGTAGGTGGAAATTACATCAGAATGAGCACATCTGCCTTGATGGCTTTGAAATGCATCTAAGACCAGAGGATGGGGTCCTCACTCTATACTTTGCAATAATGAGCAGCAGGAACACCTGGTTGTAGGCCTTTCAAGATCCGTCTGCTAGATTTACAGAAAAGATTATTACAAAGCTTGTTTGCCATTAGTTCCATAATTAGTAATTTCTTGAGTTTTGAGAAGGTATAATCACTGGATTAACTTGTTTTTTCTTCCCTAACGTAATAAATTTCTAGAATCTGTATGAATATGTACAGATATATCTTTAAATATGTACAGATATACCTCATGCGGGCTGGGTTGCTGTGTCATAACAAACTCACTTTTCCCACTGGCTTCATTCTTAAAATGCAGACAGAGGCTGCATCTACACTGCAGAAATAATTCAGTTTGACACCACTTTAACTGCCATGGCTCAGTGTTGTAGAATTTTGGGATTTGTTGTTTCTTGTGGCACCAGAGCTCTCTGATAGAGAAGGCTAAATATCCCACAAAACTATAAATGCCAGAATCCCATAGCATTAAGCCATGACAGTTAAAGTGGTGTGAAACTGCATTATTTCTACAGTGTAGATGCAGCCATAGATATTTTAGGCAGAGATAAACCCGTTAATTCAGTTGTTGAATGATGAGTCAACACATATAGATGTATCCCATTGTTTCAGGGGGTCTGCTGTAGTCAGAACTAACAAAAAGATTTAGGCCATAATTAAAGTGAATCCAATGCTGAATTCTTGTTTCTTCACCTTTTCCTCCCTTATTCAACATGTCTGTCCGCTGTATTTTTTTCAAACCCCTTATATGTTTGATTAAACAATGTTTTCCATCTGTGCCTAACAGTGGTGTGTCCTTTGAGTCACTGCTAAAATAATATGTCTGACTGTAGCCACAAAGCACTCTCCTTCCTTTTCCCTCCCTTAAATTAAGCTGGCTCCTAAAGTTTTAGTATCGGGAATAGCTTGTGTGGTTCTTCTTTTTTTCCCATTGAAACCTCAAATGAATGTCCTGATACTTCAGTGATAATATAACTAAGCAGTTTAATTGTGCTATAAAATGATATTTTACATTGTATGCTGTAGATTACAGAATCATGTGGCTTTATGTAGCTGAATTAAAATAGTGAAATCTACACAATTTTAAATTTAGCATATATATCAAACTGTTTCATCAATATGCAGTTTTATAAGCAAAACATTTATCCCGTAAAATTCATTGAGAAAGTGCTTTATGTATTTCTTATTAGTGGGAACAGCATAAATTTGAGATAATTGCAGGCTAAATGGATTTTTTCTGCTTGAGTAATGTTATGTATTGACAAAATAAAGTTTAAATAGTCTAGGGAAAAAGCCAATGTTGCAAGATGGAGTTCAAGCCAGGACAAAGTACAACAGTAGGCCTAGAGTGTCATATATTAGGTTGTGGTTTTGTGATGAGTTCCAGGCCCACATATTTTAATAGTTTTATTTTTCAGTGCTGTGTTACTAAATTTGATTGTTTTCATTTCGAGCTTAAGAATGCATTTTATCTAAAGGAACATGCCGATGTCATGTCAACAAGCAGCACTCCTTCGGTTATGCTGTTCCTTGTCTGAATTAAGATGAAGTATGGAAAAGGAGGGTGACCCAGCATGGTGTAGTAGTTTGAGCATTGGACTATGACTCTGGAGATCAGGGTTCGATTCCCCACTTGGCCATGAAAACTCACTGGGTGACCTTGGGTGCGTCACACACTCTCAGTCCTGAAAAGCCCATGACAGGTTAGGCTTAAAAGTGCCACAAGTCCAACATTTCCAAGCACAATTCAGATTGCTGTTTTTGACCTATAGAGCCCTACATGGCTTGGGTCCAGGCTGTTTGAAGGACCGTATTTCCCTGTATGAGCCCCCAAGAATATTGAGGTCATCGAGAGAAGCCCTTCTCTCTATTCCACTACCCTTCAGGTGCGTTTGGTGGGAAGAAGAAAAAGGGCCTTTTTCAGTGGCTGCTCCCAAACTCCTTCCCTAGGGAGGCCAGGATGGCTCCATCTCTGCTGTTCTTCCGGCGGCAAGTAAAGACATTTCTATGCCACCAGGCTTTTGCATGACAGGGATGCTGCTTTTTGTATTTTGCATATTTATAGTGTTTTAACTTGGACTGTTTTAGATTTGTAAGACACCTTGAGTCCCTGTACTGGGAGGAAGGTGGGGTATAAATAATAATAATAATAATAATAATAATAATAATAATAATAATAATAGAAGGCACACAACAACAACAACTTTGAAAAGAAGGGGGGAAGAATGGAGGAAATCTCTCTCTTTCCATCCCCCCTGTTTGTGTTGATGTGGACGCATGCCAGTTATATAGTCATGAGAACCAAGTGGTAAAGCATTTCTTGAAGTGTACTTCTTAAAGGTTGTAGGTAGGGGAAGTGGGAAGGGAATGGTTATATCCTTTTAATGGGAAGAGTGAGTCAGGGAAAAGCTAACTAAAACCATTCCCATATACATGGCTTTAATGCCCAGGGTATTCCAACAAAAGAAGAGCTTTTAAATAGTCTTATACTCCTCAATTTCTAGACTCACTGCCACATCACTCAGACCTTACTCAATCCTGTCTGGCTTCAAAGATAAGTAGGTTAGTTTTGGGATGAAAGATCATGAGGGAACAAAAGAGATTTTCAGGTAGGAGTTGGAAAAAAATCCTCCCTGAAGCCCAGAGAGTCAGTGGACCCATGGTAGTGTAAGGGAAATATGAGCAAAGTTTTTCCCTTCCGAGAAGGTTCTTGGAGTGCCCAGCAACAAAGGAGAATCAGAGTTCGAGATGTGGTCCAGAGTAAGACACAGGTTTATTTTACCGATCGGGGCTGGCAGCTCACCAAGAAGGTGAATCCAAAACTGCCGCACCCTGCTTTGTATCTTTCACATTCTTATACATTTTCCTACTTCTCTATATCCTAGCATAAGCCAATTACAAAAAGCAAGAACAGCCCACTACCTAATAAGGGTGCAAGGTTCAAAAGTTCATGAGTTAGGCTTGAAGTTACTAGCAAGGAGTTTCTTCAGCCGTTGCCTTGTGAAGGAAGCTAAATTAATGAAATAGTTCTGCGGTCAGGCCCACTTACAGGAATGAGCAAGGTGTAGCTTCAATTGCTTAAGCAGAGCTTGTCTGTGGCAAGCTTTGTCCCTGTTTCTTCATACAAATTGATAACATGAACATAGCTATTTCATATTTATAAACTTCAAACCTCTCAGTAGAAGACATCTTCCTATGTAACCCAAGAATATTATTTCTTTCTGTGGATTGGCATCAACTAACCATGTGAATAAATAACAGTAGTTGCCCTTGTTCAGTCCTTTTTCAATGCTCAGCATGTGACTTGGCAAGGTTGTACTGTGTGTTTTGACACGCTTGTTCCACATGATGCTAGTAGGTATGTGAAAACCCACAACATAACACATTGACATGTGATGAGCATTCCTCCCTGTTCCTGGGAACTACAGCAGCAGGGGTTGCCATGAGCATGCCATTTTCAATGTTTGTCATCTCTCTGTTCCTTTTAACCTTCTTTTCCCATTACCATATATCTGTATTGCACTGTCTGCAAACAAATATTGAGTACACCTGAATATGCTTTTTAATACAAAAAGGGGGGGGAATGGGGCATCTGAATTGAGGCAAAGAAAAAAAATCTTGCGGCTTTTATAGCCAACTCGAAAAAGCTGGTATTTCCTGTTTCCCCCCAAGTGTACACCAGAAAGAATGTGATTTAAGTAAGCTCTTTGTTTTTAAAAATATTAGAATCATATTGTGCCATGAAAAGCCCTTCCCTGTTTATGAAAAAACAAGACATGGGTTGTTGGGTTTTGTTGTTGTTGGGTTTTTTTTTTTTGGCTAGATAAAATAAGTCTTTGAGCTGTGTTTTTAAAGTTTTCTGGTTCTAATATTTTTACTTGAAATAAGAAAACATCGAGCAGATGACAGTTTTTCTGGCATGGGACCTAGGAGAGAAAGATGGCTGCTTTTAATTTTTAAAAAATTTCAGACATATTTCTATTCAGAAAACATGCTTATGGCAATACGGATGGGGTGTGTGTGTGTGTCGTTTGTTTACTCTTGATTGTTTAGGAAAGAAGCTGTAGGGATACAAGGGTTTTTCACGCATCAGTGTTTCAGTTACTGGACAGAAGATCAGGACTCCTTTTCTGCTGTGCCAAAAAAACAGTAGCCACGAGATTTAAAAAAAATAGCACCATAGCAGTGACAGAGGCACTGGAAAGGTAACCCTAGAAAGCAAATATAATCAAAGAAGTTGTTTGTGTGTGTGTGGTGGGGTACTATTGCAGTTAATTGTAATTGAAAGTAAAGCTGAAAACTATTTAGAGCAACTTTAATTTTGATCAGTTAAATGCAAGCATTGATTCTGGAGTCAGTGAAAGACAATAGAATCTGCTGCCATTCGCCTAGTATGGAGGCTGGTAAAGCAGATGCTGTTTCTCACCGCCCAGCTTGGCCCAGTCATGCCAGTAGCATTTGTTGTTGTTGTGTGCCATCAAGTTTTCCCAACTTAGAGCAACCATAAGGTGAACCTATCATGGGGCTTTCTTGGCAAGTTTCTTCCGCAGGGGTTTGTCGTTGCCATCGCATTAAGAAATTTAAAAATATAACACCACTAAAAACATACCAAATCAAACACCCCAATAAAGAAGTGCACTATAAGAGTGCATTGTAAAGTTAGCATGTCACAATTGAAAATTTCAGCCAACAAATTAAGGGGCACTGAGCTCAAAGGCACTGTATAGAAGTGCATGGGCAGGTTTGAGAGAAAGGGAGAGTATACTATTGCTATTGTTGGCGTTGAGAAAATGGTGAAGGAGGGTTGAAGGAACACAGTCTCTGGTTTCATCAGTGTGACTGTAGTAAACAATGTAATAAAACCTAAGCTGGAAAAGAGTGGGTTTTTACTTTACCTGATCCTATTGTAGCTGTGTATGGCTGTCTGTGACAAACAAGGTAAACAGCAACTGCCTCCAGGATACCTTACTGGACATGCATGAATCACAGAACAGAGAGAAAAGGGGATAGTTGTAAGCCTTCCTTATCAGCCATCCCTAGCATATTAAAACAAAACAGAAACATAGCACCACCAAAATGGAAATCATAGGAATAGTAAAGGCTGGTGAAACAAAAGATCTTTGCTAGATGGATTTTGGAAAAAGCTTTTAAAGGTCTCTAGAAGATTCAAAATGTTTTTGTTTACTTACTTTTGTTTACTTCTTACTACCTGAATTGCTTGTTTCATTTCACATTATTAGGGTTATTTTTCAGTGGGGGATAACTTGTTGAACTAGTTATCTTGTTTGTGGGGTAGGAATCTATCCATTCTTTCCATGTTATTTCTGCCTCTGCTACCAAATGTTATGTTAAAGTAGTGCCCAGGAGCGCATAGAGTTAATTGGGGTATATCTGTATTTCTGTGGCTGTTTGAGATAATGCTGAGCTTGTTTTCATCTCCCCCCCCCTTCTGCAACATATACAAATATAAAAAGAGATGGTAAATCAGTTCTTTTTTTCCTAGAATACTTTTGGATTAGATTTTGAGACATTTTGAACATTTTCCCTGTGATCTGGAATATTCACATTTTCACCAAGGTACACAGGAATAAATGTGCTTTTTAAAAAAAACACCTTTTCAGTTTCACAATTTCAGTCAGTTTATAGGAAAGGAATGACTAGTTTGGTAGCCATAGAAAAAAAGCTCCTTTCTGTTCTTGCTCTCTTTTCTTTAAATCATGGCAGTCCTGATGGCCCATTATGTAGAAAGCATCACAGGTATGGTCTGGTGAGAAAAATCCAATTGAGGCTGGCAGGAAACACTTAAAAGGTGCAAATTGTTAGACACCTCCATCTCCTTTCTGTTTTGATCCTTGGAAATTTGTCAGGAACACATTTCCAAGGTGTCCTGGTCCTTGACTAGTCCTATTTAACTAAACCAGGGTTGTGAATGGTGCAACATTCTCTATGACACCACTTCACTTGACATGGCTCAGTGCTGTGGAATTCTGGGAATTGCACTTTGTTGTGGCACCAGAGCTCTCTTGAGAGAGAAGGCCAAATGTCTCACAAAACTACTACTGAGGTGTTAGAATTTAAACGCATAAAAATAGTAATCTCATTGTCTGAGATGTAATACCAGTGATAGCCAAAGTTCCTGACTATGTTAGAAACACTTGCTAGGATCTTTTGTTGAACTCACCCAGCTTCCCCTTTTCTCCTCTTCCCCAGCTAAATGCTCTGCTTCCTGTCTGCAGCCTGTTGCCTTTCTATATCTGCTATTCCTGATTAATCCCGTGGGCCTGGTCAGGTTAGGAAACAGATTACTGTACTTCAATTTACTGCAAGCATGCTTGCACACAGGCATGAATTTAATGGTGTGTGATAATCATAAAATAGGTACTGTATATGTTATTGTCGTATGGGTGTGTCACTTCTGATGCAAATGAAGTGAGTGGGCAAATGCAGTAGAGGTACATTGAAAATGCAGAGTACAGTTTGGTGTGGTCAAGCTTTATTGTTTGGAATCATGGATGTAATATTGGATTATTAACATATCTGTAAGAATTGGATAAAGTCACCTTTTGAAAATGAATGGAAGGTTGTTCCTTCACTTCTGTCTTTACTCTTGCCTTTAGTTTGAATATAAGTGAGTGGATGGGTCATAGTGATGGTGGCCACTTGCAAAAGTGGAGAGGCTTCCTGTATTTGAACAATTGTGTGACAGAGAGAATGTCCGCTGGTGGCATGTGTCTTCCTTGCCTTTGATGAAGTCTGTTTATGACTTCATATTTTTCCCATACTTTTCAGCCCCTTAGCAAAGGCACCCCCAAAAGCTTTGCAACCTGCATGTTTTGCATTTTCTCTGATGTAAAGCAGTGCTACACAAAATGGTACTACAGTATAGTCCTTTGATTGCTGCTGGTCCTTGAGCCATAGTCCTTGGTAAATGTCCAGGAAAGAAAGAAATAATTGTAGCCAGTGGGGCACATTGTATGTGGGGTGTGTCTGATAACCTGAGAAGCACCAGTGTAAAGGTCAGATTCACATTTCTACCCTTTTTTTAAAATATCAGTTTGGGAATGAATTGGATACTCAGGGCCTGAACAGACAGGCCAAAATAAAGCTGCTTCAGGTCACTTTGGAGGTATACTGTTTAAATGACATATGTATCTTAAGAGGCCAGAAGTTGCGCCAAGTCTGCACTCCAGTTCTTAGGACTGGAGCGTGGCTTTGGCACGGCTTCTGGCCTCTTAGGATGCATGCAACATTTAAACAGCATAACTCCAAAGTGACCCGAAGCAGCTTTATTTTAGCCTGTCTGTTTGGGCCCTCTGTTAATAACCATTCGTAAGTGACATCTGCATGCCTCTTAGGACATGGCCTTAAGGTATCTATGTGCAAAAACTTAATGTTGATAAAGGTCTATTGCATCCCCTTCCTTTTTTTAAAGAACTCCCCTCATTTGTTTTTTAAAAAAACCTATAATTGAAATGGCTTTTGCTGCCACTCCTGTGTCTTAAAGGAGCAAGACAGGAAGTCTGCATTACAATTGGTTTTCTGTACTGACTACATAAGGGCCTCTTTGTTATGAATGGCTGTCCTAATTTTTTTCTTCAGATTTTCAGAGACCTTTTAGTCCAGTTGTCTTTTGATGCCTTTTTCATCATGTTGACATTAGATGCTCTTTTGTGGCAACAGCCTGTCGCTGAACATACTGGAGTGCCTCCCTTAATCAAAAGTTAGACCTCCCACTTTTGCTTGGGTCTTGATCAGTGGCTCTGCATCATGCATCTGAGTGAGTTAGAAGTATTGCTTCTGCTCATTTGGTGACTTCCTTGATTAAGCCCTTAGTGTTTTACTTGATAGTTCTCCATGTACCAGTTAATAAGCATCCAGGTGAAAACAGAATGTACAGAAAACGTGCACCCATTAGAAAAAAATCAGGGACATAAAATGGAGATGAATGTTATTTGTGGGAGGAAGAAAATCAAAGTAGGACTTATTTGGACTATGTAACCTCATTAGAGATGATAGTGTAGCCTGTGTCTGGGTTATTGGATGGTGAATGATGTGAAAGTCTTGCGTAGAACATGCTAAACTAGATACAGTATACTCTAGGCCACAGAAACAAACGAGTTAGCTAAAGACACTTTAGTGCTAAAGGCTAGTCATAAAACACTGCTGTTATGGCATGTAACACCCCTGTGTTCATCTCCAAAAGCAAACGTTTACACTTATCTTCAATCTCCATGATTCATAAGTCAGAACGATACTTGGAATATGTTCTTCAAGAACAAACATGCTGAAGAGAGAACTGGTGGATGGTGCAATCCCCCCCTCCTTTTATAGTTTCTCTTGGCTATGACATGGGTGGGGGCAGTAAATATTTATGTTGAAACCTACCTTACAGGCATACTGTATACATGTAGATCCCTGTTGTTGTTGCAGGCTCTTACAGGTGCCTAGCCTCTGAGAATCTTGTGGCAGCTTGCCAAATGGTGGGAGTACAGAAATAACATCATTCAGCTGAATGAAAATAGATACTTGTAAAAGATGGGCCTAGATTCTACCTAATGTCCCCCCCCCCCTGTTTACATCAGTGCATCTAATGAATTCAGCACAATCACTGAATCTGGCTTCTCAGACCAAGCATGACAATCTTTAGCCTATCCCTGACAGGTGGCCAAATGTCTTTTATAGAATCATAGAATCATAGAGTTGGAAGAGACCACTAGGGCCATCCAGTCCAACCCCCTGCCATGCAGGAAATCCAAATCAAAGCATCCCTGACAGATGGCCATCCAGCCTCTGTTTAAAGACCTCCAAGGAAGGAGACTCTATCACCCTCCGAGGGAGTGCATTCCACTGTCGAACAGCCCTTACTGTCAGGAAGTTCCTCCTAATGTTCAGGTGGAATAGGACATGTTCTGCCCCAGCAGAGCATTTCAGTTATGGTCTGCTGCCCTGTGGGTTTTATAAGTATGTTCTGTATGGACCAGTTATCTACTAATCTGGCTTGATTCCTTCAGTTTTTTAAAATAAAATTAACCTCTCTGACAACATTCCCACCTTCCCAATCAGCACACAAACCCTCTACCTATTCAGCAGCATGTCATGAGCCTTTTAGTTTTGAAGGCGATGGTTGAACAACTAATTGCTCTGTGGGCCAGCACATTGTCTGGATACCATCATTTATCTTGACAGCTGCTGGTCCAGTTTTCTCCCTTGACTTGTCAGTAAGAATGACCTTGTAGCTTTGGATGATAGTCTTTGCCTAGAAGATCAATATGGACAATTTCATCCTGTTGATCTGCTTTGATATCTGTGCAACTGATGACATGTTGCTGTGCATGAGCCATACAGTGACAAGGCAATGGGACCTGACCGGTAGTGATACCAAGCACCTGGCAACTCACAATCTATGGTTAGTATGCTTTGCTTGTCTTGATCTGTATTGGGCTACTCTGTGCACTTTGGAAGCACATGGGCATAAGATGAAAACAACAGATGCATGCTTTTCTGATTGTACTAAAGTGTTACAAATGCAATTCATGACAAGCTCAATTCGTTATCTTTTGATTTGGGTTCCCAACACTTTTTAAAGTTATGGAATAGTGTTTGCCGAAAAGAGGTACTTGCTGTCTTGAGTAATAACAGGGAAGGAAAGATGGTGAAGGCATGAGCAGAGGTGTGGATTTTCCAGAAAAAAACAGAACTGGAAGAATTTTCCTGAAAATATTTCAATGTTCAAAATAATTCAAAGTGCTTGTTATGACCTATAAAGCTCAGGCCCAGGCTCTAACATCCTCAGGAGAGGCCTTTCTCTCAGTCCCACTACCATTGCAATCACAGTTGGTGAGGATGTGAGAGAGGGTCTTTTCAGTGGCTGCTCCTAGACTCTGGAAGTCCCTTCCTAGAGAGGTCAGAATGACCCTCTCCTTATTGTCCTTCGTTTGGGAAGCTAAAACTGTTTTATTGAGACAGGCTTTTTAAAACAAAGTTTTTGAAGAACACGCTAGGGGGTGCTATATAATTTTAACTGAATTGTTTTAATAGCTTTTAAAACTTTTTTTTACCTATAGTGAATTGTAACATTATAAAAAATTTAATTCTATTTTAATGTGCACTTTTTGCACTATAAAAAGAAAAGGGATTTAAAAATGCACAGAGGAGGGGAAACCCTTCAAACCATAGAGTTATCTTAGCAAACCATGTCCCAGTTTAAACGTAGTTTGAAAAGTTCTAGTGCAGATCCAAGAAATCTTTGCAAACGCTGCTTACAGAAGAATGGAATAATTGGATGCAGAACCAGCAACCCTTAACAAAATCCAACTAGAATTTACACTTCTTTATCCCAAGAAGTCACACTTCTTTAGACTAGTCTGGAAGAGCCCTTATATAGGAGAGTACAACTGTTCAGATTGTCTGGATTACTGTGGGAAGTAGGACATAATGGATTTATTATAGGAATGAGCATGTGCAGATGGGAAATGGAATAAGCCTTTCATCCCTATTCTCATTGCAACCTTTCAGTCATCTCCTTTGTTTTGTCCTGGTTCTTGTCCTAAAATGAACGGCTAGTAAGATAATCTTAATTTATTTCCAGGTTTCTCTCCTTATTATCTCTTTGTCTTCTTTGCCACACAAAATGTGTCAAAGATTAACTGGAAGTGCCTAGGGCAAAGGGGATGAAATAAGATAAGATGAGTATTCCTTTTCTGAAATACTTGAGACCAGAAGTGTTTCAGAGTTGGGATTTTTTGGATTTTGGAATACAAGTAGCGTAGTTTGTGCCTGTGTAGTACTATATTTATGAGGCTGGAGAGAGGCGTGAAGAATTTATTAAAGTCTTGCCAGAACTTTGAAAATTTACTTTTTGGTTCAAAGACTCTCCTTCCAACATGGCTAGATTAACTAACCATGACTCTCAGTGGCCATGCTGTCTGTGAAATTTTGGAACTTGTATTCCAAAAGCCAAAACTTTCCAAGTGCTCTGATGTGAGAAATCATGGTGTTCAGCATTTTACAGATTAAGGTCAACACTGTTTAGTTAGGGATGGATTGGAAGCTGATAAAAATGTTAAAGTAATAGTGTATTGGCTAGTCCATTTCTTGCTACTATGCTTTTGGACCGTTTAAAGTTTCTGGGCTATTTTCAAAGGTAACCCAAATATTATAGATAAAAGCGGGGGGAAGGACACTGTCTTTCAGTTTGAAAAATTTTCCTTTTTCAATTGGTTGGAAATAATCCTTGTTTTAGGAAGCCAGGTTTGTGCTGTTTACAAGTGAGATAAACTGTGGTTTTTTCTGCCTTCAAATCTCCTGTTGACCTATGCCATCCTATGGCAACCTCATAGGGACTTTTAAAGGCAAGGAATACTCAGTAGTGGTTTTGCCAGTTCCTCTGAAATACAGCCTACAGCACCTGGTATTCATTGACGGTCTCTCATCCCTGTACTAACCAGGGAGACATAACCTTTACCTCCTGTTAGATCAGGTTTTTTTGAATAGGCATTTCTAACTACTCAACAAGTGTCTTCAGCCAGAATGCAAATATGATTAATTTCAATTGTACAGAGGATGAAACTTCCTCCTGCAAATAGTTTTGGGTAGCTAGTGACCAATTTCTGTCCCTGTCCTATAAAAATTTTCACTTCAGATGCATTGGTCAGCAGGGGATTACAGATGACTGTCATGACCTAAAACCTCCATTCAAACCTTTATCCTTTTCATTCAAGAAATTAATGAATTGTAGTCCTAGGCACATCTTTTTAAAGGACTATATAGGGTTTCTTTTAGGGCAGAGGGCAGGAGGTCAATGAGGGACCAGTTCTTTTGGTTAATAGTGCTTCTTTGTTGTGCTTAAGTCTTCTCTCCCCCTTTTGTGGTTGAAAGAGACGTTGTTCTTGGCATATGTTGGCTCTTAGTATTGCTTGGATTAAAAAATTTGTTTTCAACCTTTAATAGCCAGGTGCGTCACCTGAGTCTTCAGTTAATTAATCAGTGGGTGTCAGTATTGATAGGTCTAGGCACATTTTAATTGGCAAAGCTGCTAATTTGTGGTTAATTTGTGTTTTAATAGAGAAAGAAAAGCTATATACAGAGATTTCTCTTGCTGAGTTTTGTAAAATTGTGAATTATCACATACTACTATTAAATAGTAATCTAACCACATTGACTTCATTTTGATAATGTGCCAATTTATTTATAGTCAGTTGATTAATCCACTTAAAGTTTTTATACGCAATTGACAGTCTTGGCGAAATAGATAATGCATACATCTTTAGAATAGTTTTAAATTCTAGTGCATTTGTCATTGGATTTTTTTATTCTCCATTGTCAACAGCAAGTGAAGGGATTTCACAGTGACTTCTTATTTTTTCCTTTGGTGTTGGCCCAATAAAGTGTTGCTGCTTTTGGATTTCTTTTTTTTATTATTAAACATTTATGAAAATACACATATATACCAACCAAAACATACATAACACAAACACATAAACTTAAATTAAAAACACAAATACAGCAAGCAAAACTTCACTTTTATCTGAAAGGCTTTTTATACTTCCGAGATGATAGTTTAATCTTCTTAAATTCTAGCTTATATGGTTTCCTATATAATGTTGTCACAGCCGAGAAACAAAGAGTTCTATAAAATTCCAAGTAAGTTCTTTGGGGGAAAAGAGGACTATGAATCTATTTGTATGTATATATACTTAGATACCTTGATACAGAGAGCCGGAAAAAAAAGGAATAATATATCCCCTGTTGAATAGTTACTAGTCAAATAAAGTACAGCAAAAAAGGGTAATTATAATTCAATTTATCACTTAATCTCAGAAATTACCTTTAAATAATCTATAATTTACTTTCTCTATATATTTTAACACAGGACCAATCTTTTTCAATTTCTTAACTTTCTCAACCATATTTTCTCTCATTAGAGCTGTTAAAATGTCTATATCCATGCTTCATATAGTTTATTAAGCCATTCTTCTTCTATTGAGTTCTCAGGTTTTTGCCACAATTTAGCATATATAATTCTAGCAGATGTGATCATATACAACACTATGTGTCTATTATTTTGTTTTGATTCTTTACTCATTTTGGATGTCATATTCAAGAGGAATAAAAGTGGATCAAATGGTATATTAATTTGAAGAATCTCTGACATTACAGATTGTATCTTTCTCCAGTACTTTTCAGCTGCTTTACATCTTCACCATAAATGGATATAATTCGCATCCATTTCAGCATAGTATGTTTTATTGTCTCCTGTTACAATTGCCTCTTGTTCAATAATTTATAAAATTTGGATATATGACTTATTTTATTATCAAAGAAAATTTCATCAAGTTCTATTTTATCTTTATTAATTCCTGAGTTTTTGTTATCAAGCCAAAAACGTTCCGAGAGTTATCTATGGAGATACCAATTGTTTGTTATACTTTCTGCTTTCATTTGATCTAATGATTTAAATTCTCCTCTTGGATTCAAAAGGGTTCTGTATGTCTGCCATTGAGCTGTACTATATGATTTGGTTCTTTTTAAAAAAAAAAAAGCCTCTTGAGGAGAAACTCAGAGTGGTAGTTTGTAGTAAAACTGATCTCTAATTTTGGTCCAGACATTTAGTAATGTGTTTCTGGTATAATGGAGTGAGAAGTCTTTATTAACCGTAAGCCTTTTGTACCAGAGAAAAGCGTGATGTCCAAACTTTAATTGAATGCTTTCCAGTGCCAGTAATCTATCATTTTTAAATCTGATCCATTCCTCAATCCAGCATAAACATGCTGTGAAATAATATGCTTTAAGTATTTTGGATTTCTTAAGGGGTTTCTCAAGTCCCCCCACCCACTACTTGGCTTCTCATTGCCTTCTCTCAGAGAAGCAGGCAGAGGAAAGCAGTGGCTTGTAATTCTTTATTCTCAGCAGGCAGTGTGCTTTATTTGCCATGGAGCTGGGCCTCCATTGGCACTCCATAGAGCATGCTTCACACCCAAGTTACAGACATGGTGTTAATACTGGATGTGACAGGTCTAATATTCATTGTAATTTCCTGCAACTATTCCAGGAGTGCTGGGGGAAACTGTCATTCCTTCCCTCTCCCTCCTTTAGCCATTCTGGAACAACAACCATCTCTGGTCCATGCAGTTACCTCATGGTAACTTGGCTGGGATTTACATGATTTGTTGTGATGGTGGCAGTGGAAAAGGCAGGCAGCAAGTTTAATCTCTCCTGGTTATAGTATCTGGGGTTCCTATTAGTAAATTTTGATATATGTAGATTGACTACAGCTGTGTTATTGCTATGTGCCTAAAAGTTGCTTTTGACTTAGGGAAACCTTAAGGTGAACCTATCATGGGATTTTTCTGGGTAAGAATTTATTCCAAGGGAGTTGTCATTGCCTTTCTCTAAAGTTGAGGGAAGATGATTTGTCCAAAGTTACACAGTAGGTTTCCATGGCTGAGCAGGGATTCACACCCTGGTCTCCCAGATTCCTGCCACTTTGCAAAAATAAAGCAGTTTGGCAACACCAGTTGCCATGACACAGTGCTATGGTATTCTGGGATTTATAGTTTTGTGAACTATTTAGCTTTCCCTGTCAGAGACCTTTGGTGCCCCACCAAACTCCAAATCCCAGAATTCCATAGCATTGATCCATGGCAGTTATTATGGTGTCAAATTGCTTTATTTCTACAGCATGGCAACAGCCCCTGAGTCTTAATCCAGCATTCAAACCACTGTGCCACACTCACTTGCCTGTGCACATCTACCTCTTGTGCAGTCATGTCTGGTATAATTGTATTTATATTGGGCTTGAATTTGAGCTAATTTTTCTGCTATTGGATTGCTGGGATACCAGTAAGATGGTCTTTCTACAAAATGGTATATGAAAACCTTCTCAAACTAGAGGACCATGGAATAATGATAGAGGGTGGCTGTGGTTTAATATTACAAATTACTTAGCCTGTCTTGTTGCGTAGTAGGCCTATAAACACTCAATGTTACCCAAGTGTTGACTGAGTCACATCTGAGTTATTTAAAGTGGAATGTTGTTCCAGTTGCCCTTCCACCAGCACATACTTACTTTTTTATTCACAGAGATTTATGGAAATTGCTTACCTGTCTGCAGAAGACAAGCCTTATTACCAGTTTTCTTGTAACCCGTCTTAGTTATGTGATTTTACATGTTTAAGGTTGTGCTTTTAAGCCTATTCTCTTTTAATAGTCTGTGTTGTTTTCTGTTCTACTTGCCTTTGCCTGCATCTAATGTTAACTGTGAACTGCCTATCATTTGGTGGAGAAAGGCAGGATAAAAATTAATAAATTAATAAATATCTTGACTTCTCTGACCCCAGTTAGCTTAGATTTTACAGAAAGTGCCACTTCATAGATTACTGTGATGATATAATCCAAGCTATTCTTTCATGGTAGGTCTCCCTACCATGCTAGGTACAGAGGGATGTTCATTCACTTTGATAGCCCCAATCATGCAGTTGCAATTGTACTCTTTCCAATAAGGGACACTAGAATAGACATGTACCTATGTAAGGATGAACATACATATGTTAGACTTTTCCTTGCAAGCAGTGTGTAGAGGGGAGAAACTGAGGGACATCTATTTGGGTGGAATCATTTGATTTCCAGACAGACATGGGACAACATGGGACATTCAGTTACTTTGGAACTGTCCTGCACCCTGAAAGGTGTCTAAAGTGATCCTTTGTCCAGAACTTGGAAGTTATGTTTTGAATAACAACAACATCCTTTGGACTACTTGCTGTGTCATTATGTAAAGGTGAATTCTAGACCTTTTTTAAAACTGGGTGACAGTGGAGCTGGCTAGCTACTTGGAGAAAGGCACTAGGAAGGTTTCTAAAAAGAGGAGGTCCTTGGGAGGAACCTCATGATAACTGGGTATATACTACAGAACTATACAATTTTGCTTTAGATTTCTCTTTATTCTGGGAAGGTTTTTTGGCTTCTTGAAAATGTTTCAGCTCAGACTTATATGTAAGTTGTGGCTTGCCCATATAACAGAGACTTTTAAAACTACCAGTAATATAGGAGCATGATAGAGAAGAATTACTTCATTATAACAACCGTACTACGTCAGTTATGCAAGGAGAGAGAAAGGGAGGGGCGAGGGGAAAATGTGGTCTCAAATTTATGAGGGACCTGTTTTTTATGAAGTCTGAGAAATATTGTTACGTATGGCAGGGGTCTCTAGACTAGCAAATTGGATTAACCAACAGAAGAAATCTTTCTGAACATATTACTTATAGTAGATGTTGACAATCAAAAGTTCATGTAGAGGTTTTTTTTTATTATTATTAAATGAAAAGACAGTGTGTCATTGTACTACACAGACTGGTAAAACCTTTAATCTGATCCTAAACCAGAAAGCAATTATCCAAGCTTAACTAAATAAAAAAATGGTTTAAAGCATTAATATCTGACAAAATCTGCATTTATCACCAACATAACTGGTGGAAAATTTTACAGAGAACCTTGGAAAGTGGAAGAACAACTTTGAAGTAACTATAGTGACTGTAAGTAGAAAGAAATTCAGTCAAGATAGCTATACATTATCATTACTACTAGTACTAGTATTACTGCTACTATTATTATTACTGCACTATCAGTGCACTATTTATATAGTGTCATCAGTACACCATCCATCCACGGAATACTGTATTTTGTATGTATTGCAAGGAAGGGTAGATGTCTGTGTAGTTGACAATTTGCTGGAGTTAGTGTCTTTAGTAGAGTAGCTGAGCTGCAACTTGTACTATTCCTCCTTGCTTGTCCTTACCACATCTGCTAATGGAATGAGAATACCACAATCTCATGCCACATTGCTAGTGATCCAAATGGGACTAAGTCCCCTTCTTTAGCAATCTGCATCCTTGAATGTTTATAGACCTGATAGTTACCATACTTGCTTGCACCAGTTCGCTGGTGTTGTCCCTCTGTGGTTTCAAAAATGTGAATGGTGTTGCTAACATATGTAGTAAAAGTATCAAGTTTTCACTCATATATGGTGAAAATGACAGCAATAGTTGAGAAACAGTTTTGGGATTCTTTTGGACTTTGACATAACTGCTTCAGAAGCAGCATGTTTTCTGTAAGTTTGCCTTGCGAAATATGGGAAGATGCATATGTAACACTCATGTATCAGTATCATATTGAAATTTAACCTGTTTTTGGCTAAGCAGAATTTACAAGTATGTGTGAAGTATGTTTGTATGTGCATAGTACCTACTACTATGCTATTGCATCTATTTTTTAAAAGTCTCTGAAGTTGACCAAGGTGATATCGATGCAGTGTACTTGTGGCAAAGGAGAAGATTTGTTCTTCGTCATTGCAAACTGCAGGCAAACTCTTTACCCTTTTATAATGTATTATTAAGATCTCCTTTAAATTTAAAACAATAAATAAATAAAACCTAGAATGAGGAAAAATGTGCATTCAGAATATGCACGAAGCCACCATATCCCTGAGTAGAGAGTACACATTCACAAAACAGGTTTCTGAAATGTGGCCTGTTTAGGATAAAATCCTGGCTTTCTTTAGTGTTTAAGACTAAACACACACTTTCACTGCCTTGAAGGATTACAAAGAAACAGCAAAATAGAAACCATCCTTAATTCCAAAGTGGCAAAGCCCAAATGAATTACCAGCAACAAGAACTGATCAACATTGATGAGCAACCTCATCTCTAGGCTCTCTTCTCCAATGTGATGTTTGTACTCATGCAGAGGACTTGTGCAGAATGCTAATTTTAAAAACAACACAGAGATTGCTGTCTTTTGTTACAAACTTTAATTTTGTTATTTTGAAGTGAAAGTCTAATCACTTAGTTACCTTTTATTACCATGCAGCTAACCATACTGTCTATGTTTGTTCAGTGGCTCAACAAAATAACATATATTCTCCAATAGTGTGTTTGAATGTTTGTTTCTGGTTACAGTCCTGGGAAGCAGCAAAAATGTTTAAAATTCACACACAAAAACAACAACTCAGAATTATCCAGTCTGCTTTAAAGATTCCTATATTTCTCAAGCATCCAGATTGGAAAGCCAGGCACCACATGAGTCTATCTTTAACATACTATAATATGTTTGTGCTCAGAGACAGTGCCGCCCCTAACATTTCTTCAAAACGGTCATACTTCTGTTTTTTGTTCCTAAAGTCACGTGGGCTTTGCATTGCATTCCAAACACTTACACTATTAAAACATTCTGTATTTAGAAGTACAAAACGCAAATAGGTTACCTAGAAAAATCTAGGCAGCTTGCTGCTTAGTTGCCAACATTTGAAACTGAAGAATACTTGACACTTGTTAACTTGATGCTTTTGCCTAAGAATCTGAACTATCTCCCCAGCCCTGCTAATGTGAACACTATTTTACACATGGCATATGACAGCTGTGTTGGATTAATGTGGAACAGCTTTCACTGAAATCCTCATGGCACACACTAATTTATACTAAAATACAGTCTGCTTTAAATGGAAAGTCTTATTTTCAAGCCATTTATGTCGCAGTATATGGCAGTGCAAGAGCAGTGGCCAAAGCTGAGAGAGATACCGATTTTACTTTAAAATGTTCTGCTTCCTTATCCTTTACCAGCACAATCCTATATGTGTCTATTTAGGAATAAGTCTAGTTCAGTTTCCAGTGGCATCTACCCCTGGACAAGTGTTTATATTTATGACATCCCTTCATGAATAACACTTGTTTCAACTCCAAGAACCTTAGTAGTGAAGCTACAAGAAAACAACTACCCCAAAAACCAAGGTATAATTCTTAATCTTTTCCTGCAAAGCATTTCTTTTAAATGTCCCTAGTCAATGAGCTTGCACCAAATTCCCTACCTAATGAAAGACTGAAAATTCTTTTGCCTATGGTAGTCAGAATAAGCGACATTGTCAGACTTGCATCTTCTGAAGTTTAACTTCATGTTATGCAGTTTATCTGTGGGATTTCCCCACACAGTTCTCCCCCCCCCCATGAAATGAAATTACAAGGTGGGGTGGAGCAATTTGACTACAGCAGTGGTGGTGTAAGGAGCTGCTGTATACTTTTTGTCCCTGTATTTTTTTTCTAGCAAAATTGCACACACAGAGATGAGGCCAAAATAGCAGGCAAGATAAGATGTACTTCTTTCCAACTGGGGCATTTTGCCACAAAACATACAAAGAACCGCTGAAGTTTCAGCATGTCCACTCAGGAGCAAGCCATGGAGCCTACCTCCATGCAAAATGCAGCAGGTTTCATGCAACCCAATTTCTTCCATCAACCCACAGCTCATTTTTACACCAAGCTTTTAAATACCCTCTTCTCTCCAGTCACTGTAAAAGAGGTAGTTTGCTTAGACAGGATGAGGCAACCTCTGTGAGAAGTTTTCCACTGCTAAACTAAGGCTTTAGCTAATCTTAAAGATTTCACCCCCTGGAAGAAATGCAGTTTGTCACAGTTTAAAATGTCCTTGAAAACCAATTGCCATTTTTACAGTTTTTCTCATTAAGAAGACTAAAACATGGCCAGGTTTCTCACTCCTGAAACTCAAACAGCTGTAGATTAGCCTTGAACTCACTTCAAGTTCTTCTTGTTTTGGTAATGTAAAGAGCCAGCATGGTGTAATGATTTGAATGCTGGACTAAAATGCTGAGAGATCAGGGTTTTGAATCCTCATTCAGCCATGGAAAACCACTGAGTGGCCTTGGCCAAGTTACATTCCCTCAGCCTTAAGGGAAGGCAATGATAAATCTTTCCTAGAACAAACTTGCCTAAGAAATCTTGCTAGGATAGGGTAAACATAAGTCAAAGTTGACTTGAAGGCAGATAACCACAGTCAGCAATGCCTCACCCCAGTGACTGCACACTTTTGATAAACTCAGGCCCGTTATAGACTGCTGAGAAGCGGCGGTCTGCCGCCGCCGCCGGTTGCAGCGTCTGGGAACCGCAGCAGCCAAACACCGCGGTTCCCGGACGCTGCAGAGAAGGAGCGCGATTTTCGCACTCCTTCCTGCAGCCCAGAAGAGACACCGCGAGTGCCGAAGCGCACACTCGCAGCGTCACTTCTGCCGTGCGATGTGCGGACGCACAGTGTCCGCTATGTCAAAATGGCAGCGCCCATCTATATGCACCGCCGCCACTTTGACATAGTCATTACACGCACGGGCAAGGCGCGTCAGGAAGCGCCGCCCCTCGCGCATAATGACGGCGCCTCAGTATAATATAGTTTTGCTAGTGTGTTAACTAAAGGTATCCTTGGGTCTCAGAGGTCTAGCACACTGCTCTTTAATTCAGCAGCTAAATTTATAAAAGTATGGGTCATTCTAGTTTATTTTTGTCATTGATTATGTTCTTTTAGGAGCTCTTCATCATTCACTCACTTACTTTCCTTTGCAACAAAACCCCAGACAAATTACAAAAATACTACTGAACAATATGCATACTGTACAGTCTTTTCTATAATGGCCTTTGCATACTAGGATGTGCCTTAATCTGAGTTTATGAGATAAACTGGAGGTCTGCAGCTATAATTCACAGCTGTGATACAGTAGGTTTTAGGGGGCTTAAACAGGTCAATTTCCTCCCGCTACTATTTCCCATTTCACTCACTACCTTTAACATTTCATGGCTTAGCTGCCCTTAATCACAGATTTATTTTTGGAGTCATATAGTCTATCTGATGTCCAGTTCCTTCAGAGTTCCCCCTCTTTTTCTCACCAAGGCCAAAAGTGAGATTTGCGCATTTAAAAAGGGGGGAAAAGCAAGATTTTAACATAACTCACTATATCCTGTCTCCTGCCTAAAACAAAAGGCAGCAATAAAAAGAATCATTCTGCTCTAGCATTCATTGCAAGGCATTTTTAAAGTAATAGTATTGTGTTGAAATAGAGAACCAATTCTAGCTTTTGGGCGTGCAGTGGAGACAAATATTCAGCTTAATCAATGAAAAAGAGCACAAATTCACACAGGAAGCCAATGAAATAATAAACAGGGGCATGGAATATTATTGAAACTGAATACAAATAATACTGCATAGAGGCATGTTTCACAATAATTCTTTATTTGTTTTGTACAAGCTACCTTCTTGGGAAAAGAAAGCTCTTAACAAATTTGTGTAGATGTGATGTGGAAAAGGAATTCTGCATATGTTCAGAGGCCATGGCTTAATACCTCATGAAAGTGCAAGTCCTCAAAAAGTTTAAAGCTTCCTGAATTTCATTCTATCTGCCCTGGAAACCCAGCTACTTACTCATTTAATACAAATATCCCTAAACTGGTCCTATAAATTTATTCTGCTAATTCGAGTAACACCAAACACTTAAATGCTCCACATAAATAAATAAATATGTATACTGCAGGATTCAAGTTTTGTACTTTCTCAAACATAGCAAGTACATGAGACGTACAAAGACCCTGGTTTAGTAAATATCTGTTCTATAATATATCCCAAGAAAGCTGAAAGAGAAGGAGAGGGGGAGATTCAAAGTTTCTGCACCTGGCACTGTTTTCTGGAAAAAGTGTGATGAAGGGCCAGCTGATAAACAGCTGGACAGTTCACTTTAATTTCTAATTGGAAAGGCTTTCCTGTCTTTAGGAGCTTACTGGCTAATACAGTCTCCACACAATTATTATACATGATTAGAAACTGTGAACCTGCCTAAAGAAGGGCTACAAATCATTTTAAAAGATTCTACATACTTACAATATTCTTGCACAACATCTAGATTTACATCACCCAAGCCTGAGGGATGTAATCAGGTCATGCTGCATGATATCAGGTGCAGTTTATTTATATAATGAAAGTAACAGTATTGCCTTTAGGAACAATAAACTCTGCTAGACAACTGGGGCATGGTAAATAACAACTTGCATTGAAATTGCATCCACACGCTTCCATGCTGTGGGAAATACAAATGGACCAGTGAGAGATTATGCAGTACATAAGAGCAAGAAATATCAAGTGCTGTTTATATAGGATGTAAATGCCAAAATGAAGTAAAGATAACAAACAAAGGCAGAAGAAATGGAAGAATGGTGCACTCCCTGTATCCCACGAGTACATTTTGGAACTTTTTACTACAGGGGGTCTTGGAAGAGTGGGTGGTCTTCACATGCCAGGCATTAGAAAGTGTATATACAGATCAAGAAGAGTGACTGATTCTCCATCCTCCACAACCTCATCTCCTGTGTGTGATTTTCAACTCCCCATATACTTAACATTCTTCAACAGAGTGGTAATTCACTGCTGTAGCATTCTTCAGTTGCCAGTCATTAATTCAGCAAGTACGGGGAAATACTCTCAAGCTACATGCCCATCTCAATAAAATCGCTCACAATGAAAAGCAATCCTAAATCGAACCCACTGCTTGGAACTCAGCATCATCTGAGGACTGCCATGAGTAGCCATAAAAGGCCCTCTCTACCACCAGAATGTGGTTTCTAACAAATTGTACATAAGAAAGAAATGCAGTCCTTGACCAAGAAAAGAAAAGATTAAAAAAAATGCTCTACTCTTCCTGATCCAGAACAGTTCTGTAATTTTTGCGAGACTGAAACACCTAAAAGGAGTGGTCAGACACTCAGTAGAGCAGGTGTAAGTAACAGGCAGGTTTAGAGGATGATGTTGTCTGCCCTGGGACCCTTTGAGGACTACAGAGTGCCAAAAACATGTTTTCTTGTCAAACAATCCTAAAAAAAGTCTAGAAGTCCTCTTCTGAATTTGAAAAATGGGAATTTTATAAATATTGAATAGTGCAGGGGAGTTCCTGCAACCTAAAAGGTGAATTGCTGGCCCTTGGGGTGTCTGTGTGAGGCAGTCCATCCTTTTTATCTGATCAGAAAAAGGATGGTCAAGGGAGTAGAGAAGGTCTGAAGGCCACAAAAATGGCTTTGTGAGGGCATGTAGTCTCAGGATGCCCTCTGCCCATTCTTGCAGTTGTTTGAACATACTGTGCAGCACATATCCATACTGTGCCATAGTTTTGGCTGTCCCACTGGTTCCAATGTGGAATCCAAATTAGATCAGATGGCCTAGGATATGTGTGTGTGTATGTTTGTTTTAAATACTTCATAGAATCATAGACTACAAAATGTAGTCTTATTCTGCCACCATTGCTGTTCCAATAAACGTTTCATCTCATCTATTTGCAGTAATTTGTAATATCTGTTGATTGTTTACTCATTTGCTGTATAAATAACATCCACAAAGAAAAAACATGGAATGTTAAAAGCCTGCTGATATTAAAGATATACACATTCATATGTTCATGAAGATAATCATTCCTCTTTGTCTTTTGGAAAGGGGGGGAACACAAGGATGTTTACTTTCCTTGAGGAACTTAACACCGGACGCCCTTTACTTTAAGTTTCCGGCGGGCGGGGGTGCTGCTTGCCAGATTCATAACGAAATGAAACATGTTATAAACTAATACATGCTTTGAAAACATGATTTCAATGAAATCTTGGCAGACCACAAGACACCTTCTATTTTTGCAGAAATAACCAACAGCGGTATTTGCAATGTAAGTCTTTTAAACAAAATGACAGATAAAACACTTTACGCAGTAGGAAGCAAGTAAACTTGTAGACTGTTTTCTTCCTTCTTATGCAGGAGTTGTAGCCATTTGCTAGCTTTGTACTTCAGAATATTTTCCTTTGTTGCCTAAATGTCAGCTTCCTGGATAGACCAAATAAATACAACTGGCCTCGCATAGATATAAGCAGAGGCAAAAGGTTACCCTTTTAAGTAGTCTAGCAGGTGGCCCACCCTCAGTCTTGGAGTCCTTGGTGTTGTAATGAAACTTAAAACTCTACACAGCATTTATTTTAATTACACATTAAAACCTGGAAAAATGCAGCATTCATGCTACCAATTCTCATTGATAACAACTGACATCACATCATCTCTTTTGTGCATTTTGGTCTTCCCACAGAATATGTCATTCATTTTTCAAAACCTTTTTTGGTTTACTTCAGCAAAAATGAAAATACAAAATGATAAACATAAGTACACCACCATATGACAAAAAAGATTATACAGTGCACCCGCGTTATACACGGCTTTCAGCATGCAGAGCGCAAGGGGTGGCGCATCCCATTGGGGCAAATGGCATGCGTGCCCGTGGTGCACATGTGTTGCCCCACCACCGTGTGCACGGGCCCCATTCATTTAGAGGGGGCTTGAGTATAGGCAGGTTTTTTTAATGCGGGGGAATCCGGAATGGATCCCCCATGCAAAAAAAGGTCGGACTGTACTCCAACTTCTACTCCCCCAAATTATAATCAGTTTTCCAGCACAGTCTGAATATATCCTCCCTTCTCAGCAAATAATACTGAATTTTCAGTTTTCAAAATCTAACGCAACAAAGATTTTTCATTTGTTCTTATTGCTTTCATATCTTTGTTAGCAATGATACTTGTACTTTCCTTTGTCATCCAGAACAGTCAAATCAAGACCAAGCCTTTCCTAAATGTCAACTTTTCAGAAACTAAACAAAACATGGGTTGAAATGCTCCAAAATGCACACCCCAGATTGTAACCCCTTTGCCAATTTTGCAGCTGCAGACTCTAATAACTTTACAAAAATGATTGAATTTGACGTTTTCCTGCTTCAGATGAGTTTAGCAGTTACTTTATTTCTGCTCTCCCCCCCCCCCCCTTTGCCCAGCTTTTCTACTCGATCCCCTGTCTGGTTGGTTTCATCAAATAGAAAACCTCAGCGTTGGAACCTGGTCAGAATTTTTTTGGCTCATGCTGGGTGTCTGGCTGTCAGCTACAGCTGTTGCCTTTTTCTCCAACTCCACATTATCACTAAGCCCCTTTCAGGCTTTTTGTGCTCTGCAGTGGGAAGAAAAACACAAATTTTACTTTTAAAATCAAACCCTGAAACCCTATGTGAGAACAAACACGCGCTCCTCATTCACCCAGAATGTGCAAACAACTACTTTACTTAGTGACGGATGTCCTTCAGTCTTAACACACACCAGCCTGTTGAGAGAAGGAAGGTTGAAAATACTAAAATGTTTAGAAAATACAAAGGTGTTTTTGTTTTGTTTTTAAATTAGAAAAAGGGTCTTAAAAGCCTGGTTCAGATGTTACAGCGATGTAGTTCTCTTCTTGTTGTTCCTGTTCCAGCTAAAGTTTGCCAGGTTATCTTAATCAGCACATTATTGTGGGTGTATACACACATGCCTTCAAGTTGACTATCAATTTATGGTGACTCCATTAATTTCATAGGATTTTCATAGGCAAGGAATACACAGAAGTGGTTTTGCCAGTTCCTTCCTCTGAAACATACTTCTCCCATAACTCCCAAATCATGATTTGAACCCATAGGCTAAACTGGGTTTACAAGCCATGGCTTGTGAAGTACTGGCCATAATTTGGCAGCTTAGATTTCACGACAATAGATTCTTAGAGAAAAGCTTATAGAAGACAAAGAAGAAAAGTGTGTGCAAGCTCATGGCACAATCTCACCACCAGTATGATTAGAAGGAGCAATCTAGTTATTTAAACCGGGCCCTGATCTACCTGATGGGTATTCCTTTCAATGTAGGTAATGCAAATTCTTCTTTCAATTTCACATATAAAGTGAATGAGAAAACAGTGGAATCAATTTTTAGTGATTTTCTGTGGGTTTTATCTGCTGGTATAAGCAACTTCTCACAATTGACTGCTCTTCTTATTCAAGAAGCAAGGATGGAGAGTGTATATACTCATGTATAAGTCTAGAAATTTTAGTAAACAAATTGACCAGAGAAATCTGAGTCGATTATCCACAGGTCAATGTAAACACTGTACTTTAACTCTCTCTCTCTCTCTCACTCTCTCTCTCTCTCTCTCTCTCACACACACACATACACACAGAGGAACCATCCTCTGGTAAAAAGAAAGAGTGTAATCTGTCCTGGATGCATTTTGTAAGTTCTAGGGCATTGTTTTCTTTTGCTTCTTAGATCCTTTGTTACATGTCTCTAAATTTAACTCTCGACTTATCCATGGGCCATATCAAAATCCATAATTTTGGTACCAAAACCTGCCCTCGACTTATAGTTGAGTATATATGGTAGGCAACAAGGGGGAGAAGAAGACCCAGTATTAGGCTTTCGGAGGTCCCAACTAATATAGGTCTGAAATTTATAATGTTAATAATTGAGACTGCTGGAGACAGACCTCAAGATAATTGTGACTGTCACAGAAAATCCGAAGGGCAACCCCAACCTGAACTGTGGTAAAAATGCACCAAGGAACAATGTCAGTTTTTAATGGTAAACTGGAGACTGTCCTTTGCCTAATAACAGGGCAGGGCCCTGGAGACAATATGTCTGAAACCGAGGAGTGAGGAAGAAGCATGAGTGCAATTTATGGGAATTACAGGCATGAACATTCTATTTTTATTTTTATTTTTTATTTTTTTGTTCTTGTATAAAATGTATTTTAATGTTTGTCATCTGATAGAGGTAAAATGTCCCATATAAATGTGGTTGGAATATATTGAACTGGTCTAGCATTTGCATTTTAATATTTTGCAATGCAGGTTAAGGTGCAGTGTGATGTGATGTGAGCTTCCAATTCTTTTATTTCCCCCCCCTTTTGGGGGGGATCATATAGACATTAGAAGGAACCTCATATTTTCTGTTTTAATTCTTCAGCTCTGTAAGAAATCTCAAATATGTAATTTTGACACATAAGAATAAACCTGGGAACTCATTTTGCAGAAAGGATTCCACACACACACACTCTAGTACCTTTTGAATCAAATGCAGATAACAAACGTTGGATGTACTTGTTTCTCATGTGTACATCAACATCAGCATAAAACTTTCTAGGCTGCAAAAGTCACCACTGTAAAGAAAAAGCCATGGGTCATCTTCCTTAACAGCTTCTCCCCCTCCCCACCCCAAGAAAGATTTTTCTCACTGCTCAATGAGCATTCCAACCATCATCAGAGCATCGCCATTATTTTCTCTCCTCAAAATCACAAAACCTGTTTTAAAAATCAATCAGTCCATGTCCTGCATTTGCTCCGTTCTTCTCCCCACCATCACCAGATGCTTTTATGTGAAGGGAGATGGTAGCATTAACCCAGCCCAATATTGGCATATGGCGTTTTATTTTTCTGTAACTATGCCACTGCACGATGAGATAGCCAACAGAAACCTTCTGACCCACTTACAGAAATGACTTTCTCTCTCACCAACCCCCAAACCAAGCAGATGTAATGGGGCCAATCCCTTACCCATGGTTAAGAAATTAGATAAGCCTGTGGATGTTATGCTCCCTTCCCCCAACCTTTCCTTTCTTAAACACAAATCACCCATGATTTTACCCACTACCATCCTTCAGTATGGCTAACACAGTGCCACCATCTATAGCTGTGTCTCATGCCACTGTGGATCAGACATAAGCAGGGTAAATAGCTGTGTTACATATGCCTTGTTGTTGTTGTTGTTGTTGTTGTTGTTGTTGTTGTGTGCCTTCAGGTTGTTTCCACTTTATGACGACCCTATCATGGGGTTGCCCTGGAAAGATCTGTTCAAAGGAGGTTTGCAATTGCCTTTCCCTAACACTGAAAGTGTGTGACTTAGTCAAGGTCACCCATAGGGGTTTCATGGCTGAG
The DNA here is from genome assembly GCF_019175285.1 of Sceloporus undulatus. Taxonomy (NCBI): domain Eukaryota; kingdom Metazoa; phylum Chordata; class Lepidosauria; order Squamata; family Phrynosomatidae; genus Sceloporus; species Sceloporus undulatus. The sequence goes on along the minus strand of NC_056525.1, from coordinate 153,572,228 downwards.
CTGAGAATCAAAACAGAGTCATAATCCAACACTCAAACCACTATGCCATGCTGACTCCTACCTGCTGTGATATTCTCTTACAAAGCTATATTGATTGACTGAAAGCTGATTTCAGTAAACCTAGGGTAAAACTGGTGGCAGATCCATAGTCACGAATACTAATAAAGAAGGAGGTTCATGAGAGGGAAGTTTTTTAAAAGGGGAAATATTGAAGGCACAATTTCAAACAGTTTCAATGAGGAGGGAAAATGAGAGGTGTCTAAAGAAACCAGGATGGATGTTTAAACAACTTTCAACTGAGCTAAGACTCAAGAAAGAGATATAGAAGAAATGGAAAAAGGGGGAAATGATGAAAGAATTCAAACAAACAACCAGTTCATCTAGGAAGAAAGTCAGAAAAGCTAAAGCACAGAATGAGCACTGGCTGTATAGAGAAGTTAAAAACAATAAAAAGGTTTTTTTGGGTTATGTCCATAGCAAAAGGAAGAACGAGGAAATGGTAGGGTCACTGCCAGGAAAAGATGGAGAAATGCTAACATGGGACAGAGCAAAGGCAATACCTTTTTTGTCTTGGTCTTCTCTGAAGACAGTGCTCAACCTGGAGAAAATGGAACAGATGATGCAGTAGGGGAAATACACCACAGAATAGGTAAAGAGGTTGTATAGGAATGCTTGGTTACTCAAAATTAATTCAAGCCTCCAAGGCCAGATGAACAACAGACATCTGATGGTATTAAAAGAACTGGTAGAAGTAATCTCAGATCCATTGGCAATCATCTTTGAGAATTACTGCAGAACAGAAGAGGTCCTGGCAGACTAGAGGAGGGAAAATATTGCCTCCGTCTTCTAAAAAAGGAAATAAAATAGAAGAGGACCAGTTACTGCCCAGTCAGCCTGGCATCAATAGCAAGAAAGATTCTAGAGCAGATCATTACACAGATAGTCTGTAAGCACTTAGAAAGAAATGCAATGATTACTATAGTCAACATGGGTTTCTCAAACACATGTCATGTTAGACTAATCTTACCTCTTTTTTTTTAATGGAGTCATAATCTTGGTAGATGAAGGGAATACTGTGGATATAGCATATCTTGATTTCAGTAAGGCCTTTAACAAGGTCTCCCATGGCATTCTTGCAAACAAGCTAGTAAAATGTGGATTAGACAATGCAGCTGTTAAATGGATCTGTAATTGGTTGACCCAAAGAGAGCTCCGCAATGGCGACTCTTCCTCTTGGAGAGAAGTGACCAGTGGGATTCCACAGGGTTCTGTCTTGGGCCCAATGCTATTCAACATCTTTGTAAATGATTTGGATGATGGAATAGGGGGCATGCTTATTACTGCTATTGTTGTTTATATTGTTTACTTATATCCTGCCTTCCTCCCAATATAGAGACTCAATTTGCTTCTCAAATTTGCAGATGACACCAAATTAGGGTAGCTAATATCCTAGGAGATTATCGTACGGGGGCATACGGGATTGCTCCCCCAGCTTTATCCCATCCATGACCCAAGTGAAAGTGATTGCACTAAACACTTTCACGTGGAGGTGCCCTAAAGCTGTTATTCAGCCGTCAGTGAAGTGTAATTGTATTAATGGGTTCTTCCGTTAATACAAAACAATGGCAAATGGCGAATTATACTTTACTGATAGCTGAAAGTGCTTTTCAGAGCGCTTTGAAGTGAAAGTGTTTAACATGATCACTTTCATTAGCGCTTCCCAGATGGGTCAGTTATGGGTCATGTGTGAAAGTCCTTCCCACAATCGGGCAGGAAGGACAAGACAAGAACGGGACAATGATGTCCCGTCCCCCATCTGATAATCTCAGAGAACCGGAGCAGAATTCAAAGTGGCCTTTATAGATTAGAAAGGCGGCCAAAACTAAAAAAAAAAAAAGTGAATTTCAGTAGGCAGAAATGTAGGATACTACACAGTAAAAATGAAATGCATAGATATGACTTTTTGACTCTTTTAAAGATTTTATTAAAAGCCAGAGTAGATTCAATGCTCTGTTCAGATTGGAGCTGCCACTGCAGCCTGGCTTCCAGAATGAAGTTCGTATTTGCTGTGAGTGATAAGGGAGTTGGCTGATCACAGCCCTGCATGGCTGGGCAGGGATAAATTTACTTCTGCTCAGTGAGGCATTTATCTCTTTTACAAGATGAGAGCAGCTCTGCAGGGCTGACAATTGCTGCACATTCTTTTTAAAAACTCTTCAAAGAAGTTCCAAGTCCTGTGGTGCTGGTGGTAGTGGGGAGTGAAAGGATGAAGTGTGGCACTGACCTTGCCTCTTTGTGATAGACTTGTCCTGTAGAGGAGCCCTGGAAATGCCTTTTGCTTGGAGAATGAATGGACAGCAGTTCAGAGTACAGTGATCACAAAAGAGTGGGGGGAACCCTTTGTGTTCTTTCCCCGTCCTCAGAGCAAGAGCCAGCTGCAGTCCAGGTGCACATGTTTACGCCTTGCTTGAGCCACGTTGCAGTTGAGCTCCAGGCAAAAGTACTTTTTTAAAGCCACTTGGTGAAGAGATGAGATGTGACTATTTCTCCCAGGCAGCAGCTGTCTCCTGGCAACTGGATTGGACAGACTTTTGACAGGCAGCTACAAGTGTCAGTCAGCTTTATCTCTTGAATTTTTGCTGCCTTCTCTGTCAACCTGTCAGCAGTTAGGGCTGTCTGAACTCAAAAGGAGTACTGAGCACTGGAAACAACAAGCCACTCTATGGGTAAAGAAGGTGCTTTTATGTGCATATGCTCATGTGTAGGTAAAGGTGTGCATGCAAAATGTGTTTGCCTGGTCTGGTGGATTCTTCGGAGCAAGGGAAACTGTATTGGCATCAGGAATGCTCACTGATTGAGGCCATTTCTGTCAACATAGTCCTTACAGTTGTCCCTCCATATTCGCTAGGGTTAGGGGAACAAGACCCCCGTGAATATGGAAAAACCACAAATAACAAAAACACTGTTTTTACCTGAGAGGACACCTCTAGGAATCTCTAGGTCCTCCAGTGCAACTCTGTGGTCAATGTCCAACATACACTGACCATAGAATGGCACTGGAGTAGCTACAAATGGTCTTTCAGTGCAACTTTTAGTTAAAGTTGACCACAGAGTTGCACTGGAGGACCTAGACAGTCTTAGAGAGAACATATTCATGAAATCAGTGAATAATCAAAGCTGCAAATATCAAAGCCGCAAATATAGAGGGATGGCTGTACTTGTAATGGTTATGGTAACTGTACAGTTGGCTTTCAATCTTTGCAGCCTTTTCTTTTGCAGATTTGATTCTTTGTGAGTTTGTAGTTGCCTCTACTGCTGGTCTGCAAGCCTCCTGCCCACCACATCCTAGGACAATGATACCGCTGCAAAAATCTCCTGCACTGTCATTATCCTTCTCCTAGATCCTCTCTATCTCTTTTCCTGCCCTATACCTCCCTTTCCTGCCTTGGCACCGCGATGCTTATGCCTCGATCCCAGGCCACTTTTGCTGCCCCTCCTTCTCACTCTATTGCTACTTCCATGTCTCAGCCACCCTTTTCGTCTTCCCTGATTTGGAGCTCAGCATCTAGTTTTTGTGTTGTCATGAAAGTAGGGAGGATGGAATTGGGGAAGATTCAGTGATGGGCCTCCCTTTTGCCCCTGAGAGTCCTTCCTTCTTGCTCCCCTTCCATACCTGTCCCTCAGTCAGGTTCTTAACAGTGGCCTTATTTCTGGTGGACACGTGGTGGGTGGGAGACAGAAAAACATCCCAGCAAAGCTAAATTCCAGAGTGTGCAGGTCTTTGGCTCAATGCTCAGCATCAGCTGTCTGTGTACCCACCTGAATCTAGCTTTGCTGGGCCATTGTGGTGTCTGGTGTTTTCAGCCAGGCTCTAAGGAGCCTTTATCATCATGAGCTGAAAGCAAAGGAGACATGCATTGGAGGGTCTGCCTACCCTAATGTGTATGCAGAGAGGCCTTGTAGCACCTTTGAGACTAACTGAAACAAAGAAGTTGGCAGCATGAGCTTTCGTAGACTTCAATCTACTTCCTCAGATGTGTTTGGTAGTGAAACAGTTTGCATGCAAAAATCTGCTGAAAAGCATGTCCTTCCCACTTCTTACTTTCTGGATGGAGACTGATAGGGGTGAGCATTGAGATCATACCATATCATCTTCTTGTCTGAAGACAGGCTTGTGTTTGTGGGGTGGGAAAGCAAACTCTGTACTTCTCTCTCTCTCTCTTTATCACTTAGATGGCTCGACTGCTATGTATTTAGCATTTCATGTTTTATTTTTCCTTTCACTCCCGCAAGCCACTGCTAGCTCCCTCTCTTCCCTTAGCAATCTTCCACTTGCCAGAGTGTGGGCTTTCTTGCTTTTGGAAATGGTATTATTAACCTGTTCACCTGTTTCCATGAGAAAAGTTTCTTCACCGCCCCACTCACCCTCCTTCCCCAAGATGTCCTTGCTACTTCCAAGGCACCATTGACCTAGGCACGCTTCATACTGAGGTCAACTGGATGTTCAGATGATCAGTCTAGAGGAGAGCTCAAGGATATGTTGTGTCTAAGTGATCATTCCCACACTTGGCAGTAATTTGAGATGGTAGGATTTTTCAGTCCTTCGCTGTTTTATTTTCTTTAGGAAAACTTCTCTTACTTTGCATAAGCCCAGTTTGTGCCTTCAGTGTTCATTTGTAGACTTGGAAGCCTGTAAATAAATGGATAAATAAATAGATACTTGTTACTGTCTGTATTGAAAATTTGGTAGTTAGATAGGTTTGCCTGATGTGCAATTTGATCTTCTAAACCTGGGGGGAGGGGGATCTTCAGGTAAATTATTCCTACTTGTACTTTTTAGATTAGACTATCTTCTGAGATTATATATATATATATATATATATATATATATATATATCCCTTGAAACATAATGATGAGCTGCCAGCTACCCTTGGACTGCATAACTAGAGGAAGGGCACTCTATTCCCCATCACTGATTGTAGGATGCAGGGAATACTGCTAAATAGTCATACACCTCAAATGAAACCAAGGATGAAGCTGACTCCAGCTGAATGTAAATGTTTGTTAACAATTCACATTTTCTCTTCCTGGCTCTACTGATCCATAACTTGTTATTTTTTTAGTACTTCTACCCATTCCACTCTCATTTATATCTTTTTATTTGTAGACCGTATTTCCTGTTTTCATTCGTTCAAGTGTCTTTTTGTTGTTGTTGTTGTTATACACAGCACCTGCTGACAGCCCTGCTGTGAACCTATTAAGGAAACTGTTTTTTTGTCTGAAATATAATTAAAAATAAACAAGCAGCTCCATCATATTTTCTAACACATAACCTTGAGATCCTTGGAACAAATTAAAAATAAAATATAAATAAAGTTGTGCCAAATATTTGTTCAGCTGGCAAACTCAGACCAAGTATTTCAAGACAGTTGAACAATGCATCTTGAGAAATTCCAGGATTAATGTCAAGCAGTTAAAGCAGATCTTTAGAGAAAATGATATGGAAGGTGTTCAGGGTTGTTTGAATTTAGCATGTACAAAACTCCATCAGGATGTTGACTCTGTTCGTTAGGCAAAGAGTTGATAACAAAACATATATCCAACATTACCCTTTTGGATGCAAGTCACAGCACGCATAAGGTATGCTCAAGGGCATTCATATCTTAAATGTACACTAAAACAGAAACAAAGTCTACTTTTCCTTAACTGTTAAGATAATATGTTTTTAAAGAATGAGTTACAAATTAATGCTCATTTCCTAGAATGTTGTTACAGCAGTTATTGTACTACTTATGTAGGGAAAGGAGAACAGAAAACAGTGTAATCCTATGTACCTCTTCAATATAGCTTATGAACATTTTCAAGATACCTATCTGAATCATGAGAACTAGAAACGTGCTTTTATCTCTTCAAAAAGATATCTCTCCCCACCCTCCAAATGTTAATTGTTGTAAATTAAAATGTGGATTCTGTAAAGGAAAGTGCACGCATTGGTAAAAAGAATCCAGATAGCTCTTCTTATTGCCAACTTTGTTTTTGTTTAAAAATGTATTTGTTTTAAGTCAAGTCCTTTCTATGAGTATGGATAATATAAAGCTATACCTCCCTTGGCATACAAAAGAAAGCTTGTATTGTGCCAAACCACATGCCCTATTTTCTCCTTTGCATTTTTTTAAGGAGCGGTTGAACAAGAAATGTAGTATTCATACTCAAGATGGAAAAAAATGAAAAAAAATCTCTCTCTTTCTCTTCTCCTTGCGGCTAGGGGAGGGGTGAGGTTGTTGCTTTGCACCTTAATGAAGCAGGAGACAGTTTATATGGGGATGTGCCAATTCCTAGAGTTTGGAGAGGGACCATGCATTGTACCATAAATGTCAATGTCATTTATAATTTTGTGTAACTAACTCAACAGCGATGTGACTCAGTGAATTGGATTCAGCTGTAGTTGTGCTCATGTAGATGCTTTTAAAGAAGGGAAAATTCTACTCCAGATCCTTTTAGAATTATAACTTGGGTAGAAACAAGTCATATGTTTTCTGGGAGACAACACTTTGTTTCATTAGTCTCCTAATGAGATTTGATTTTGAGTATGTCTGCTGAATGCAAGAACTACAACAAAAATGTTAGTTGAAATTGCTGCTCACTTTGATAAACTAACTAATAATTTTGTTTATATTTGTGTTCATTTTTTATTCCAGGGAGCACGGGTTTGGTTGCGAGAAAATGGCCAACATTATCCAAGTACTGTACTTTCCTGTGCGGAGGGAGTTGTTGTGTTCAGGACAGATTATGGTCAGGTAAATATATCACTTCTAAACACTTTCAGTTCCTGTCAAAGCACCATTCATCATGGCAAATATGTACAATGCGCCCTTGACTTATGCGGGAGATCCGTTCCAGACCCCCCCCCCGCGTAAGCCAAAAACCGTGTATGCTTGAGCCCCATTCACTTGAATGAGGCTTGTGCATGCGGCGGCGGTGTGCTCGCTCCCGCGCAGCTCTTCACAGGTTTGAGCATATGGTATAACGCGCCTGCGTATGATGTCGGCGCACTGTATGTTGCTGCAGAAGTTTTCAGCAGGAGATCAGTTTGAAGCATGTATTCTCACACTACTGTGCTGTGATATAACTATGAGTGCTCCATGAAAAATAGACACAGAAGAGCCTACCTGTTGCATCTCTTCATTCTACTCAGCCTCAGCAGTTCTTCTGTACCTCTATACCAGATGAGGTGAGATCAGTCAGCAAAATAAAAATGTACCCACCTCACTTCTGGTACTGTTGGAACAACACCAGAATGACATGCAGCCTTTTCCACAGTGAAAGCACTTCTTTTAGGCTTTAATGCAACATACTCCATATGTTTCTAATACATGCCTTTGAGGGCTTGTCTTCACTGACCGGAATGCTCAGAGCTTCCCCGAGAGGACTCTGGCCCCAAATTCCCCCGTTTCCCTGTATTCTCCACAATGATGATAGTGATTGTCTCCCCATACAATCTCTGTTTGTTGTTGGGTGGCACCACTGAGTTCACAATGAAGTGCCCAAGCCTTGTTAGAGATGCCAGGCACCTTTTTCTGACCTCGGACAGCTCAAGCCTGTAACAAAGGTGCTGGGCAGCTTGCAAGGATCATGTGGAAAGGCAGCCACCCACCAATATGGAGAAAGCCAGCAGACTGGGGGGGAAGTAATGTTTTTAAAATCTGGTTAAGGGGAGGAAAGGCTGAATTGTGTGTAGACGTCATGAAGACAGGACGCACCCAATCCAGGGTTTTGGGCTTGCATCATCTAAACAGGATGCAGTGAGCCCAGCGGACCTTTGGGGTAAACAACCCATAATGACAAGCCGTTAGTTGCCTCTCTAACAGATTGTTCCTGAAAATTGTATTAAACAACATTCAAACTTTTAAGGCTTTCTAAAAAGTAACTTCTCTATTTGCAAGCTCCCCCCCCCCTTTGAAAGCCATTTGTTACTTGCTGGTGGCAGGAATTGTGGGGCAGAATGTTGAAAACTAATTGAGAATGAACAGCTGTTCCCATTGCTGAGGAAAGAACTGTATCAGTGTCTTATCTCTCTTTTAGCAGTCTAGCAAATTTGAATACTTTTAATTTTTAATCTTGTCACCATGTGTACTTGTCTACAGTTAACTGCTCTTGGCCTGATGTTGGATGAGCTGGATCTGGTGGGTTAGTAATATGTGCTACTCTAGTCTTGTGCATTCTGCTGGCTATGCTAAATGGTAGCTCTGAAAAGGAATCACTAGTGTTCATGCTGGCTGGGGGATTATGGGAGTTGGAGTCTTAATATGTGAGGCAGGGAACAAATTAAGTTCCAGTGCAACCTTCCAACTAGTTATGATTAACAGCAATATGTTCAATAGAGAGTTATTCAAATATTAAGAAGTACAAGATGGGTCTCATAATTTGCACAAGGATTATAAATTTGTGTGGAGTTAGAACTGTTAATATGGCATTCTGAAAATATTGATGATATAAACTGGGCTCCAAGCTACTATAATTGAGATTTAAAAATCATAAACATTACTTACTGTGCAAAAGTACAAGCCATGGATGGTTGAATCTGTGAATAAAAAATCCATGGATATGAAGGGTTGATTGTGATATATGGGTGTTTATTTGTAGTATCTGTAGATATGCAGTAAACCCTTTGTCATCATACTGGTGGTAAAAGTTTGCCTTTCCTAGATACCAAATTATAGTTGTGGAAAAAGCAACAATTAACATTTGTAGATGAGGCACCTGTCATTTAAAAATGTTTTAGGATGTGAAGTCGAAGGCTTTCATAGCCGGCATCCATAGTTTTTTGTGGGTTTTCGGGCTATGTGGCCATGTTCTAGAAGAGTTTCTTCCTGATGTTTTGCCAGCATCTGTGGCTGGCATCTTCAGAGAATGCTTACCTGGAATCGAGTTGGGTGTGTACACACACACACACACACACACACACTCACTGTGTGATCCTGGGAAGGCAGGAGCGATTTTCATGTGTATTGTTCTGTTGCTAATGGCAGGCCTCAGGGTGGGAAGCTATGCAAAAAAGGATTAGTGACTGCTTGATTAGTGCTCATTGTCTGCTGTTTTAGGATGTATTTCCCAATGAGTTCAGTGCCTGAATTGAAAAACCATATTACAGTGTTAAATTTTGATGTTCTTTAACCAGAAATTATTTGATACTAACTTCCTATGCTCCAGTCAGCAAATGTCCCAAGAATCAGGGGATTAGAATACAAGAGTTCAGCAATTAATTCAGTCCAGGTCAGCACAGAGTATCCAGCCTACTAATGTATACTAATCACACCCAGGTAATTTTGGCTCCTTGGGAGGCTTCACCCATCATTTTGTTTGCATACTTCAACTGATAATTGTGATTTGATGTTTTTTTTGTTATCTCAGATTCAATATGTCCAAGACAAGGTTCCCCCATGTTCAGTCATGCACTGCTGTGTCATACAGTATCTGTGTTTCCATTACTACTGAAATAGGCCTCTCTACTTAATAAATAATAAATAATAAAATTTTTATTTATATGCCGCTATTCCAAGGATCACAGCGGTGCACAGAAAGATATTAAAAAACAGTTAAAAACATCACAAACCCCCGTACCCCCAGCAAATAACAACAATTAACAATAACAACAATAGACAACCAAACAGCTCCCCATACAAATAGCTGTGTAGAATGGAATACAACATAACACTGCCAAGGGGAAAGAATGACAGACAAGGCTCACGGGGGAAAAGCCTGGCGGAACAAGAAGGTCTTTAGATCTTTCTTACAAGTATCAAGGGAGGAGGAAGTACGGAGCTCATTGGGGAGGGAGTTCCAGAACTGTGGGGCTGAAATAGAAAAAGCCCTCCGAGTTGATACATAACGAGCATCTAGAACTCTTAATAGATGTCTCTCACCCGATCTGAGTGTGCAGAGCGGATTATATGGGGAGAGGCAGTCCTCCAAGTACCCTGGGCCCAAGCCATTTAGGGCTTTATAGGTAATAACCAACACCTTGTATTTGGCCCGGAAGCAAATAGGCAGCCAATGAAGATCTTTCAAGACTGGCGTTATATGGCTGGCCCTGGAACATCCAGTAACAAGCCTAACAGCCATATTCTGCACTAATTGAAGCTTCCGGGTTTGGTACAAGGGTTGCCCCATGTG
>NC_056525.1:153482242-153561954 GCF_019175285.1 Sceloporus undulatus | reverse complement strand
TTATAGGTAATAACCAACACCTTGTATTTGGCCCGGAAGCAAATAGGCAGCCAATGAAGATCTTTCAAGACTGGCGTTATATGGCTGGCCCTGGAACATCCAGTAACAAGCCTAACAGCCATATTCTGCACTAATTGAAGCTTCCGGGTTTGGTACAAGGGTTGCCCCATGTAGAGCACATTACAGAAATCTAATTGAGAGGTTACCAGAGCATGTACAACAGTTTCAAGGTCCCCCCGGTCAAGGAAGGGTCGCAGTTGGCGTATCAGCCGAAGCTGATAGCAAGTGCTCCTGACCGTTGCATCCACCTGAGCAGTAAGGTGAAGCGTCAAGTCCAGAAGCACCCCCAAACTGCGAACAGAGTCCTTCACAGGGAGCGTGACCCCATTTAGGACAGGTGAAAAAATTTCCTTACCCGGGCCAGGAGAGCCTATCACCAGTACTTCCATTTTCTCTGGATTCAGGCTGAGTCTGTTTTCCCTCATCCAGCCCATTACCGACTCCAAGCAGGCATTTAGAGGAGAGATGCCATCCTTAGTTACTGCATCAGTCGGAGACACAGAGAAGACTATTTGGGTGTCATCAGCGTACTGATAACACTGCGCCCCGTGTCTCCAGATGATCTCTCCCAGCAGCTTCATGTAAATGTTAAATAGCATAGGGGACAAAATCGCTCCCTGAGGGACCCCAGATGTCAGGGCCCTCCTATCGGAGCGACAGTCCCCCAGCTCCACCATCTGGAATCTGCCCGAGAGGTAGGAACGGAACCACTGCAAAGCAGAGCCCCCATACCTAACTCCCTCAGGCGTCCCAGAAGGATACCATGGTCGATGGTATCGAAGGCCGCTGAGATGTCCAAGAGCACTAACAGGGACACGCTCCCCCTGTCCATGCCCAGACAGAGATCATCAACTAAGGCGGCCATGGCAGTCTCAACTCCATAGCCCGCCCGAAAGCTGGTTTGAAATGGGTCCAGATAATCAGTCTCCTCCAAGATCCCTTGAAGCTGAAAGGCAACTGCCCTCTCGATCACCTTCCCTAAAAATGGCAACAGCAAGACAGGCCAATAATTGTTCTGAATTAGGGGGTCAAGGGAGGGCTTTTTTAACAAAGGTTTTACGATGGCCGTCTTCAGAGTAGATGGAAACTGCCCATCCCTGAAGGATGAATTAATAATGCGGTGCAACAAATTTGTTACAACCGCTCCCCCTTGAGCTGTCAGCCATGTAGGACAGGGATCGAGAGAGCAAGTCGTCTTCCTAACACTTCAAAGGATCTTGTCCACATCCTCGGTATTAACAGACTCAAAGTGATCCAGAACAACAGGGTCCATGGAAGCTCTGGATACCTCTACTCTAGATTCTGAACCAGGGGTAGGCAACCTGCGGCCCGCGGGCCGGATGCGGCCCGGCGAGGCCTTGGGACCGGCCCCAGCCCAGTCCTGCCGCCGATTGCCGCCGGGGCCTTTGGGGGGCAATTGTCTATAGAAACCTCAGAAACATGCATTTATATTAACATTTTTAAAAAAATCAGCAAATTTTTTCGCGTGTCCTCCATTTTTTAAAAAAAAGTGTCTTCCATTTGAAAATTTTGTCCTACATTTGTCCTGGTTTATTTATATATTTAATTCTTTAAAAAATTATTTAATTATTTATTTTTTGGCTTCGGCCCCCCAGTTGTCTGAGGGACAGCAACCCGGCCCCCGGCTCAAAAAGATTGCCTACCACTGTTCTGAACTAACACTGGCGTCAAGATCAGCCCTTATCCAAGAGATTTTATCTGCGAAGAAGTTGTTAAACTCGTCACAGCAGGCTTTAGATGGTTCCAAAATAGGGTTCAGGGAAGGAGGGAGTTGAGTAAGCTCCCTCACTACCCTGAACAGCTCTGCTGGACGCGACTCCGCGGACGCAATACGCGCAGAAAAGAACGACTTCTTCGCTGCGATTATCACCACTCCGTAGTCCTTCAAAAGAAAGTCCAGGAGTGTCTTTCGGCTAAGTCCTGATGTCTCCGCCATTTGCGCTCTAGCCGTCGCAGAACCCGCTTCCTGGCCCGAAGATCTTCCGTATACCATGGCCAACGTTTGGAAGCAGGTCTGAGAGGACGCTTGGGAGTGATACTGTGTATAGCCCTGGAGAGATCAATATCCCAGATGTTAGTCAGGGCATCAACAGAGTCGCCGTCAGTTCCAACCATAAACCCCTTTAGGGCTTCTTGGAACCTTTCGGGTTCCATCAGCCTTCGAGGGTGGACCATTTGAATAGGTCCGCCACCCCCGGGGGGATACGAGTAGAAGCCTTGATACTAGCCTCGACCAAGAAATGGTCCGTCCATGACACGGGAGAGACCTTAGTAACCTCTGCCCACGGAATCTCCAGATCCGTACAGAAGATAACATTGAGTGTATTACCAGCCGAATGTGTGGGCCCTGAGACTAATTGGGACAGGCCCATGGCTGTCATGGTAGCCATGAACTCCCAAGCCGCACCTGTTGGACCATGACTGGTCCAGGTTCACATCCTGTTCATCTGTTGTCTCATCTGCAGCACAGTAAGATTCCACCGCTTTTGTGGCAGAAATGTCAGTATCTTTGGCAGTTGACTCAACACTGTACAGGTTATTTGCCAAATAAGAGAAAGTTAGAGGCAGGATAATTCTTCACTGGTAAGTAGGAGCACTCTGGTGTTACTTCAGTTCCCACCAACAGGTTAGGAAAGAGGAAATATAAGACTTGACAACTCTTAATTTGGGGTTCTGTTTGCTTTATTACTCCCTCCCATTGCTAGTACCTCCAAGCCTAGTTTAAATATTCCACTGTACTGTGAATACAGCTGCACATAATGCCTCCTACCCTATCCCTGCATGGAGACACCAAAGAATAAGCAAAGTGTACTATGTTTATTTGAACTTAAAATCGCCTTACTTTGCTGTCCTGCTCGGTTTGGTTAAGAAACAAGGAGATCCACTGTTCTAATAAAAGTGGCAAATCCCAGCAATCTCATCCTTGTCTCTGTGCCAGAGGGAAGATTTTCAGAATGGGAAAGCAAGAAGTAATGTGTTCAGCATACACTCCCTGAATTGATTCACCCCACCAGAAAATAGCAGATGAGCATAGCCACTGATGTGTAAGTCTGAGGATGAATCAAGCTGTTTTCAGAATATAGTGTGTACACTTGTTTTCTCTGCTATAGAAGAACAAGGGGTAAATGCCAGTTACATGATAGCACAGGACATGTGAAAACTAGTTATCCCTGCTGAAAAGTCTGTATATTGTTCAGGAAATACTATATCTCATGACTCTCTCTGTGTATGGGTATGTGGATGCTTGAGTTGCTGTGTGTACACACACACACAAATGCACATATCCACATGTAGAGAATATTTAGTTGTTCTTGACAGCAAATGTTTGTGCTTAAATAGTTTGCTCCTTTCACAGATTTTTAGAAACAGCAGCCATATCATAAAAGACAGTTTCGGTAGCAGATTTCACCTCGTCCCATTCTCAGGTTAGAAAATATCAATTTCTCTAAATGTAACAAAATGTGACACAAAATAAAATAAAGTAGTATAGGAGAACTAGCAACCATTTTGTTTGGAGGGGTCTACTTGATTACTACAACCTGATGAGCATCTGTAACATCAAACTATGGAATATTTAATTATGTATTCCAGTGGACTGAAGGGGGTGAGGTGGAGAAACCATTTAGATCGAATACTCTAAATAGAAGCAGCTGAGACAGAATATTGCAAAAATGTGGTGTGTGAGCATTCCCTTCCCCAAACCACAGATGGTAAGTATCACTGGTAAAAAGGCCTTGTCATTCAAAAAGTCTTCTCTTAATTTACTTTAACAAAGAATTCATTCATGCTGAGGCTTACACCATAAAGCAGAACATGGTCTAGTATCCTGTACTTTAACTAATAGGCACCTGTAGATTGTTTTTTTGGTCTGGTTTAAAAAGAGCCCCCCCCCCCCCCCCCGGCTTTTGCACTGCAAGAAGAAGCTTAAATAGAAATCTGTCTCTCTTCGTTCCCCAAATATATATGGTCCATAGAGGCTTCTGCCTTTCTTCCTTTTATCTTTTTCACTTACAGATTCATGGGAAGAGGTGAAAAAAGGGAGTCTGAAATTCATGACTTATATTCTATAGTTAGGGAAGCTAAATTTCATTTTTGACAAAGCTTATACACAAAAGCAGTAGGCTACTGTGAAGGCAGATCCCATTGAACAAAAACTGAAGAAGAGCATGGAGGTATTTTGTTGAAATGTATTAGAAATAGAAATATATGACAAGAAATTAATGGTGTAAATAAGAGGATTGGAAGGGGGGGAATAGTTCAGTAACGTACAGTATAGGTAAATAGTGGTAAGGGGAACTCATTGCTGATGGAAGTGTAGTAGGGATAGGGTAGAACACGGAAGAAAGGTAAAGATATGTAATGCTGTATGTTTTGTTCATCTTTTCTTCTCTATTTTAGATTTCGTTGGAACTTTTTTTTTTAAGTTTAAAATAATTTTTTTTTTAAAAAAGAAATGTATTAGATAGTTGTCTTCAGATTATTGGTTTGAAGTTTCAAAATTGCTGGAATTATAAGCAGATATCTCTCTTGTGATTGCAAGATTTATTCCACATATTATTTCAGATTTGTATACCTTTCAATTCATCCTGTGACAAATAGACCTTGAAGAAAAATTGTTTCTAAATTTCCTGGTTTTTAACTGAATATGTTTTTAAAATTGCACTCAAACTATAAAAACTGTTTACAGTGAATGAAAAACAATGCACAGTAGTGATGGTATAGGTAAAAATATTGAAGAGACTTTCAAACCACTTACAAGCATTTCATTTTATAAAGGTAGCAGCAGGCCAAGAGAATAATAACAATGAAGAGTTAGGTCCTAAACTTTAGGTTAGTGTTGATAGAAGTATGGATCATACAGACCCTTAATTATTGTCAATTTTTGGGGAGGGGAGAAATATCTTCCCAATCACTGGAGATCTCTAAGAATGACTGATTAATTACTTCTAACACCTCCAACCCACCACCTGAAAAACCCAGAATGGGCAACTGGAAACCACTTCTCGTTGCACCTTTTGGCTGAAGTGGTTTCTACAGCCTGCCATAAATGCACAAAGGTGAAAATGCCCCCTGCAGTTGCCCACTTTGATTTTGGTAGATCTAGGCTCAACTTATCACAAAGTTACAAAACTCCGTGGATAACCTTGAGAATATTACTGTGAAGATAAAGAAGAGGGGCTTGTAGAATCGTTAAGTGTAGGATAAAAATGCAATCAATAATGAATTATTTGCTTTTCAGCCTGGAATAATGAAGGTCATTGTATTTGAGAACTAAAATTGATGAGTGTGGACATAGATCTAGAAAGCAAGGGTGTGGAGCCTATGAATTTGGCCTTTTCCTGTGTACTTTTCTCATGTGCAAGTTTGTGTTCAGTTATAAAATGACATATCCCTCCAGACAGATCATGAGAGTGTCTTGCTTCAAACATCTCCCTAAGTGCTTTGATTAATTAGAGCTGACAACAGATGTTAACTGGGCACTGCTGGGAGAATCATATATTCATGTAACAATAGCCAAGAACATATGCTCATCACAATCAGTGAGACTAACGTTTTATAGTTAATAGTACCTTCTTGGCTTTGTATAGTGCTTCAGAATAACATTTGCAAGGGATAAAAGGGCCTGTTCATCACTTCCCAACCTGTGGAGTCATGACCTCCAAGGAGGTCATTGGGAATGAAGAAGACAAATTAAATCTAGTCTTTTTGTGTGAGTCCTCCCCCCTTCAGAAAGTGAATTCAGCCACTTTTTCAGATATTGGAGATATAATTGTGCTTGGATTCATTTGGCTTCTGTTCTTTCCTGATGACTAGTTTGTGAGCATCATACTAAGGCTGCAGATATTGTATTACATTACTGCAGATAATGTATAACACACTTAAGAAATGAAGGATTGTTCACTGTTGGTCTTTCTATATATAACTGCTTAAACAATAGTGATCTTCAGCCTTTTTACTACTGTTGTTGTTGTTAACTGCCCTCATGTTGACCTGAACTCATGGCACCCCTTGGGATGAGACATCTCCAAGATGTCTTTCCTCTACTGCCTTGCTCAGGTCCTGCAGGCTCAGGCCCGTGGCCTCCCTGATCGAATCTAATCATCTGGCTTATAGTTTCCCCTTTTTCTACTGCTCTCTACCTTTCCCAGGATCATTGGCTTTTCTAATCAGTCATGCCTTCTCATAATGTGACCAAAGAAGGACAGCCTCAGTTTTGTCATCTTGGCTTCCAAGGAGAGTTCAGGCTTGATCTATTCAGGGACCCATTTATTTGTCTTTTTGGCTTTCCATCGTATCCTCAGCACTCTTCTCCACACCACATCTCAAATGAGTTTATTGTTTTTCTACTAGCTTTCTTTACTGTCCGGCTCTCATATTCCATGCGTTTTGATGGAGAATACAGTGGCTTGGACTATCCTCACTTTAGTGTTCAGAATTATATCTCTGCACTTTAGGATCTTGTCCAGTACTAGGACCCATATTTTAAAAACCTGTAACTTAAGCTCACCATTTTTTTTAAAAAAAATCTTTCCTCCTTGTATATTCCTTCTTCCCGTTTTGTCCCGTTTTCAAGAAAAATGTCATTATGTTGTGAAAATGGTTGGAAGATCCCATTTTGAAATTGTGATTGTCAAAAAAAAAAAAACCTGTCATGGAGTGTGAGATGTTTCACAATAAGATTTTGAAAGACCTACATTTGCTGTGCAAGATTACTTCCTCTGAGAAATATTCATGGTATGATCATGGTGAAATCCAGTCACCCTCTACATCTGCCTAAATTTTTGTCAGTGACGAATGATTGTCATCTTAACAGATTCACGTAATAAAACTTTTGTTACTGTCTTCCTTTTTCATGAATACAGAATATTAATAATAATAATAATACAGTGGTGCCTCGGGTTACGAAATTAATTCGTTCCGCGGCCGCTTTCGTAACCCGAAAAGCCTTCGTAAGCCGAAAACCCATAGGCGCTAATGGGGAAAAGCCGCGATTTCGTGTGAAATAGCGCCGAAAAGCACCAAAAAAATTTTCGTAACCCGAAAAAACATTCGTAACCCGGAACAATGATTTCCAATGGGATTTTTTCGTATCCCGGAAATTTCGTAACCTGGGTATTTCGTATCCCGAGGTACCACTGTAATAATAATAATAATATGTTTTATTTGTATACCGCTTTTCCTACGATCAAACATAACCCCATCCTGTTTTGTCTCAAGGAAATATGATCAGCCTAATTTTCTATTATTCAGGAATAGCAGAAGCATTCATTAATTACGGATACAAATTCTTAAAATGTTAGTTTTCTGTGTTTAGTTTCTGGAAAAGACACGTAGGAGTTTATCACACTCCTTATCTTCCTGCCATGCTCCCGTCGTGTAAATGTCACCGATCTGTGACGAGAGCCTCCTGGTGGGATCGCGGATGGCGCTATTAAGGTGGAACACTTCTGTTTTTGTCATGGAAGCATTATTGTGTTTTAAAAAGGGCCCTTTTTAAATAATGGATTAAATCGTTATTTAAAAAGGGCCCCTTTCTTAACACTTACGATAACACTTCCATGACAAAAACGAAGCATTCCACCTTGACAGCGCCATCCGCGATCCTACCAAGAGGCTTCCGTCGCAGATCAGTGACATTTACACGACAGGAGCATGGCGGGAAGATAAGGAGTGTGATAAACTCCTTAGATCCATCTGTTCTGTTCTTGTGCTTATTTTAAATAATGAAGACAGAATTCCTTTTGTGTGAAGATTAAAACAGATGTACATAGGCTGCAGTTTAGATGTCATTTATAAGATTTAGGGAAGATATAGTTCATTCTGTCTTTCCCTGTCCCTTTCCCTCCCCTTCCTCTGTAACTCTTTATCATGATTGCTATCATCTGTTCAAATGTTAAGCACAGTTACAAAATTCCTGTGAATGTGGAATCAGGTTGATTGTTCAGAGCCATAAGTGTCACAGAAGCATGTGGCTCAGCTTAAAGAGAGCAAAATCGTCCTATTTGTATAAGGAAGAATTTCTAGTGTTGTTCAGCTGAAGTGAATTGCAGTTTCAAGAAAATAAACATCCACATTAAGGCTGAGCAAGTACATAGTAAAATGTACAAGAGTTTTTATTCTAAGCTGTTCATTATTTGGCACTAAATGGCTCAGGAACAGAGCTATGTAGGGTTTGTTTGTATGGTTGGCAACTTCCAGAAAACCCTGGCCAGCTATTTTCCATTTTGGCTGAGGGCTTCTGGGAATTGTAGTCTAGAAAATAAGTTTTCCAAACACTACTAAGAAAGTGGACTTTTCCTTTACCCTCAAGATGTTGTACGTGAACTTCATTGAAACTGAATGCAAAGGGATTTTTGAGGAAAGGATGCTTTAGGTTGGCATGCCACAAATGATTGATGATTGTGGTTAGGAGCATGAGGACAAGGAGCCTGCAGTCAGAAATCTTGCAAGTTGTTTAAAATCAATATGTGCTCTTGCAAGTTGTTTAAAATCAATATAGGGAACAAAACTGGACTGTGCAGTTTTGTTCCCTATATATCACAAGGTTTGTATGGGAACCTGCAGTATGAATGCTTATAGAAATTAAACAAAACCAAGGGGGTAAGAAAGAAGAGGGAAGGTATCAGTATTGTTGGAAGGACCCCCATGCTTTAAAGAAGTAAAACATTTTCAAAAAATGAAAGGGGCAACCTCTCCCAGGAACATCAGCCTGATAAAGGCTGATTATGGTCCAAAATACACAGCAGAAATAATCCAGTTTGAGTATATATGGTATTTCTCCAATGAAGTAATTTTATGCAGCACATTTTGATCTTTCATTGCCTTATCATACAACTTCTCACACTCCATGACACAATTTTTTTGACAACCACAATTTCATTTTTGCAATATAATAGGGCATTTTTCTTGAAAACAGAACAAGATTGACATTTATATTAAAACGATGGGATGGTCTGGAAATGTGAAAAAAATGGTACTGTCTCATTTAAAATGGTATGTATGGTCAGCCCAGCATAAACTGAAATACATGGATTTTTTATACACGGATTCAAGCATCCACAGTTTGAAAATGTTCAAAAAAAGTATAAATTTCAAATACCAAACCTTGATTTTCCATTTTTTTATAAGGGACACCATTTTGCTTTGTCATTATATTTAATGTGACTTGAGCATCCACGGATTTTGTTATCCACAGGAGATCTTGGAACCAAACTCCAGCGTATAACAAGGGTCCACTGTATTCTGTTTTAACTCCCACTGGTTGGTCCATCTTCTCAAGTGCTTCCTTAGGTTGGAATGCCAGAAATGGAATTTTGCTAGGGATTGGAATACCCTAAGCTCTTCTTTCATTTCATTATTCCGCTCCACCTTCTGAATCTCCTCTCCCATCCCTTTCATTTGTTTTCTTTGGTCAGTTAGTCTTCCTGATCCTCTTTCCTTAGTTCTTTCTGTATGAGCTACCCTTCTTTGACACTAGCAGTTCAGCCAAACACTGCCAGGGACGTCATAGCTATTACTGTCAAATATCTTAGTACATTTCCATATTTTGCAGAGTGTACAATTCTAACTAAGTGGAAAATATTGAAATGTAATTTGTGTCTCTTCTTCGGTACCATTTGTTCCGCTAGTGTAGGGAAAATTCTCATCATTTTATGCCTTAGTTTAAGATCGCTCAGCATCCTTTTCTCTTCCCCATAATAATCCCACCATGACCCTCAAAGAAGAAAAACATGAAATGTGGTGGCACCATTGTAATCTTATCTGGCAGCCGCAAATGGCAACATGTTAATTGCAGTTTTTTCTTTTTCTTTTAGGGCTTTAAGATCTGAAAGCCACCACCACCTCAGGCTTTCCAACAATTTCCTTCTAATTAAAATAAACAGCTCCTCTAGTAAGACCACCAGCACCTGTAATTGTGAACAGAGTAGCCAGTTCACAATAAAATAGGAATGTGGGGTCTTTAATTGCCTGCTGCAGATATTTTAAGTGTAGCTACTAAAAGGTGGTTATTAAGGTGACCTCTAATTTATACTTGGAAGTACCATTCATTAGCACCTAAATACCCTAATAGGGCCTGAATACTCTAAAGGCACCAGCTCCTGTCTGATCTTGGAAGCTAAGCAGGGTCAGCCCTGGTTAGTACTTGGTTGGTAGACCACCAACAACTTCCAGGTGCTGTAGTCTGTATTTCAGAGGAAGGAACTGGCAAAACCACCTCAGGGTATTTCTTACTTAAGAAAACCCTATGAAATTCATGAAACTACCATAGGTTGACAGACAACTTGAAGGCACACATTCACACCATAAGAAGCATTGCCCTTCAAAACAATCCTGGCTAGAGAAAACAGCTAATATTAAATGTTCAATGCTGCTATGCAGCTTTATTTACACGTCTAATATGAGGGTGGGAGGTGGAGTTAGCTGAAGAAGGTCTAAAGAATTATAAAATAATTTACAGCTGGAAGAAGAGACTTTAGGTGGGATCAGTAACTCATATTTTAAAAAGAAAATTAGATGACTTTCATATTAATTCTCCAAAACACAAAATGGGATTTTGTTGTTTAAAAGAAATCACTTGGAACTTTGGAAACAATGCCATTTGTTTCTGTTTTACTCACTGTGAAGACTGTAGTAATAAAATTACTTTACGGGGAAGTGTCATTCCTTGTGTAACCAAGTGTTTGTTTAAGGAAATGTTGGTAATGTGACTTTTATTTATTTATTATTGAATTATGTACATCAAATTCATGTGTTGGATAGAGAGAGAAAGAGAGAGAGAGAGACCAAGACCTTTGCAGTTCCTCCCTCTGTGCCCTGTAGTGCTATTTTAACATGCCAGCTAAGTTCTTTTTTATTGCTTTAATTAAGTTCAAAAGGACCTTTGAAGTGCTTGTATTTTGGCTAAATATAAACTTTTTAAAAGCCTGTATTAACAGGTTAGCCCTTTCTTTTCATTTTAACTGAATTTAAGCACACAGATGGGAAATATGATTTATGCAGGCAGACTGTCAAAAACTAATCTCATTAATTGCAAGTCATCGTAATCTAGATGGGAGATTTGGTGTTTAAACCAAGCCGCTCATTGCTTTCATGACATGGTTGGAAAGAAAAGATTGGTGACCATTAATGCCAAAATATAGTTTCATGTTATTTCTGTTCTTTTTAAAAATGATGAACATTTACGATAATGCAGAATAAAATGGAACATTTTCTTTTAATCGCCTTTGCTTGTAAAACATCTGTGTGAAATGTGGTGTTAAACACTCTGTAAGCCGGGACAAAATTGGATTTCTGGAAAGCTAATAGGATTTGAATAAATAGTATTGCCCTCAGGTCGTTGCTCCAAGCATTTAGCGTAGGGCAGAGGTTCTGACTAGGGCAGATTGGGAGAAAATCTACAGCTGCCTGGCTCTCCACAGTGGGGCTGAAAGTATATGACTGTTATAACAGAAGACTATGTAGTGGCAGATGATAGAAATATATCCTGGCTGGATAGGTAGAGTGTGTGGAAAGTCCCCCACTTATGAATAGAGGACTCAAGGATAGGACCTTAATAAGAACCCAAGTAGGGAACACAGAGAAATCCATCCTTTGGAAACTTTGCTGCATATTAAATCCCTGGAGAAACTGAGATCTACATTTAAAATAGAACATCAGCCATCTCCCTTTTGTAGCATTCTTTCATATATTTTTTTGTAATAGATACAGCATGTTAGGTCTGGTGTTGTAAAGTCCAGTGCGGGTTCTCTTGAGCTGCTTACTCATATCAAGTTGACCTCCAGATAAATAAGAGTCATGTTTACATCATGTCTGAACTTCTGGATATTTTAAACATCCCCAAGGCCAATTGAATATAAATGATGTTACACAGCCAGCCAGTCTGGGAGAAATATGTGTTCCTGTGAAAGTTTTTCCTTCACGGGAAAGTTTTATGATGTGGGGACACAAGGTGTTTCTTGCTAATAGGTGAAATACTGGTTCTCGTTCCTATATCCATAAACGGGGTTTTAAAGCCAGACAGCCAACGAACAAATATGTGGGTTTTAGGTGCCCAGTCTTGAAAAATAGTATGGTAAAGTTATTCTTGGGTTGTACCACTCAGCCTGAATGTTGTAGAGTACACATTTTATGCTAGAAAAGAGACTTGGGGGGGGGGGGTGGTTACAAACCGCCATAAAGTACGTAGTCAGTACGTACTAGGGTTAGGAAGGGGCGGTGCTTCCGCACCCCCTTAACCCTAGTACGGACTGAGTCCGTACAAAATGGCGGCGGCCATTCCACACGTCCGCCACCATATTGACGTAGCGGACACTGCGCCACACGTCACATGGCGCTTATGACGTTGCGAGTGCGCCATTGGCACCTCACGGTGTCATAACCACGCCGCAGGAAGAAGCTCCATTTTGGAGCTTCTTTTTTGCTCCGCACGGGAGCCGCGCGGTTTGGCTGCTGCGGCTCCCTCGCGGAGCAAACAGCAGCGGTGGTCTCTAACGCACCCTAGTTTCATACAGGAATGACATGGCAAATCCTGAATGCCAGGGGCAAGTCTAGAAAAGAGCCATTCCACACACCCCTAACCCTAGTGCGCGCTCTGCGTGCACAAAATGGCAGCGGACGTTCCACACGGCTGCCGCCATGAGGACGTCACGACCGTGCCGCCTCTATATGGGGCAGCGCGGACGTGACGTCCTCGCTCCGCACCAGGGCTCTTAGTGCGCCCTTAGCGCGGAGCAGGAAGGAGCTCCGTTTCGGAGCTCCTTCCTGGTTTGGTCCGCTGGGCGCAGCCTTCACACGGCTGCGCCCAGCGGACCAAAGGAGAAAGGGGCCAAGCGGCCCCTTTCTCCTCCTCCCCGCCGCCGGGGGGGTGTCCTTGGGGTGTCCCCCAGCCTGCAGGGAAGGGGCCTTTTGCCGCTTCTCCGCAGCCTGGAAAGCGGCGTATCGGGGCCTCAGCGGCTGCCACTCTGAACACTGAGGCCCTGATACCCCGGGGAAAGGGGTGGGTGCAGCCCGCCCCAAACAGGCGGTCTGTAACCCGCCATGATATATAAAACTGAGGTGTGTTTATTTTGGTTTCAAAGAACAAGCGGTAGAGATGCACAACCTGAGCTCTTTTACATGGAAATCAGCCACATTTTGTGGCACTGACCTCCCCACTCCCTCAAAAAAACATTATCAGTTTTATTTAACCACCTCCAGAGTACAGGTGTGGTTTTGACATTCTATTTTCATAACATGAATAATGGATTTTGCTCAGACAGTGTGCTTGTACCGTGATTAGGCTAATAACATTTTTAGAATAGGTTTGGTTTGGCCTAACCTGAGCTATCCTCCCACAATGTTCATTTGTCTTACTTGCCTGAGGGACTCTTGGGTTCTCATTTCAGGAAAAGGAAATAAAATACAATGTTCAGTTGAGGTGACCTTTCCCATTCTAAACTCAGACAGA
This sequence comes from Sceloporus undulatus, assembly GCF_019175285.1. Lineage (NCBI taxonomy): Eukaryota > Metazoa > Chordata > Lepidosauria > Squamata > Phrynosomatidae > Sceloporus > Sceloporus undulatus. Next base: position 153,548,426 of record NC_056525.1, on the reverse strand, counting down.
CTTTTCCGTATTTGCACATTTCTTCACCAGGGGAACATATTTCTAAGATCTGAACCCAAGTATGTAACCTCTTAAACTTACAGTATGTACCTCCTCAATTTATTTAGTTACATAAACATTGATGGTCCACCTTTCTACTGAAAAATAGCTTCTCAAGCTCTGGAGTTACTTAGACAGCACCCCATTTTTTATTATCTGGGGATTTGAGATTAAGAGCACAAAGCAATGTAAACATTTATTCATTTCACAGAATCTTAAAGTAGTTACACTTATGCTTGGGCATAACTTCGTCCTGCAACAAGGATGAGATGCAAATATTTACTGTTCACTCCCCCTTGCTAACCTATCGGATTTTGGTTTGTTTTAATTAATTCACTAGAGAAGATGGGAAAATCAGAAGAGTGTCCTTGCAGATTTGCTTTCTTCTCCTGATAGGAAGAAGCTGAATCAGAAAAAGGAAGCAAAACAGATCACCAGTTGGATGTGCTCTGTTTATTTATTTGATTTATATCCTGACTTTCCCCCCAGACTGGGGCTGCAGGTGGTTTACAAGTTTAATTTTAAAAAGATGTAGACAGAAAGCTAAGTTAGCTAGCCACCTAGCTGCATATTATTGCTACTACTACATATTATATTTAAAATGATTTTATATGTAACATATACATATTTACATATACATATAAACACCATACACACAAGAGCACCTGCAGCTGAGGAATCTTGTTCCTTCCTTCTGTGTGTATATTATTATTATTATTATTATTATTATTATTATTATTATTATTATGTGTGTGTAATGGCAGCGGCTCTTTCTTTACTGAAAATTCATGGAAAGAAGAGGATTTCTCAGGTGCTTTGGACAGTTGTCAGGATGCCATAACTAAAACACTGCAGGGAGGGTTTGACTGATGTGACACCTCTCTTAGAGGCTATTATATGAATTAAATATATCTTGGTTAAAAAGTGGGATACAAACCAACCTGGTGCAGGTCACTAGGCTTCATTCTTCTCACCCTTTTCACCCTACAGATGCATCTAGGATGTGGGACAGTGGTTACAAATAAATCTAGCATGCTGTGGTCTGAATCATGTGTTACTGTGACAGCAGAATTAAGGACATCTCTTACACTTCTGGAAATGAGAATACATAGAACAGATTCACACAAACATTTTCTTTCACAAGTGTGGTTGGACTGTGATGACACAGTTCCATGTGAGTCTTATGATACTTACTATGGTATATTAGGGTGATTTTAGAATTTACAAAAAAGTGGTTTTCTGAATCTACCTGTTTGGGTTCTTTTTTGTCCCCTCCTCTTTTAGCATCTCCAGAAGTGTTTGGGGGGGAAGTCTTGAGAGTTTCCCATTCTTTTTGTTTTGAGTGTACCTGCTTAGTCAGGAGTTCCATACAGTCTCCTTGAAATATGCAGGGTTTCCCTCCCTCTCAATTCCCTAGTGTCCTTTCTTTTTTCTCTCCCATCGATCACGGGTCACATGTAGTCTCATGCAATATTTCTGAAATTGATTTTCAGCAACTTCCACTTAGTCTTTGAAAAATTATTATTCAAGAGTTACAGAGTGTTAGAGTGCCTTAGCAATATTACACTGATTAAGCACTAAGATCATTTTAGTTTAATGCTAACATTCTTCTTTCTGTCACTTGATCTCTGTTGAATCTGTGAAGATTTCCACATCAGCACCTACCATGGGGTAAGCACTGGTAAAATGCCAGAAAAACATTTAGGAAGCAAGTGTGTGTGAAAGCCTGATGCGCTTTCTAAACATCAGGGAACTGTCCCCTCGTGTCCAGTGTCCCTGAATCATTCAGGGGGCAACCATTTCCCATTAACGGAAACATTGCGTTAATGGGAAATGGTTGCTCCCCAAACGATTCAGGGAAGCTGGAGGTGAAGGAACGATTCCCTGACATTTAGGAAGCGTGTCAGGTTTTCACACACATGTGCTTCCTAAACATTTTTCAGTCATTTTACCAGCATTTACTCCATGGTAAACGCTGGTGTGGAAATAATCTGTGTTTCACGTTGAATCTGTGTTGATGTGACTGTTATGAGAATAATGGGCAGGGATCTTTTAAATACTGTAGAGTGACTAGAACAACAAGTTCTTTGACAATAAATCCAGTCTGTTCAAAAAATGCTAAGGTTTCTAAAGTCTTGTATAATAGGAACACATCTCTTATGGGTAATTAATTCTGCCTTTCAAATAACTGTCAACTAAGTCACTTGTACAAATTGTGAAATGGGGGTACTTCAGCAAATAATTATTTCTGACTGCAACACGGATAAATTAAAATTTTATTTCTGACAGTCTGGATCTTTTTTTAATGCTTTGGGCTTTTGACAAATTTATTAAAATGAATAATTTGTTTAAGGAATAAAACAAATGAAGTATTGATTTATTTATATTTTTACCAGAAATAGAACATTAGAAAATTGGAATTGGATTTGGGAGCCTTAGATTAGGATTAGACATTATAGCACACAGGGGTCTCTTTTGGATGGTGCCATGCCATCTGTTTATGGCCTTAGAATCAGAGGGTCCTGCAGTATGATTTAATAAATTTGTGGGGTGTTTATAGAAATTACAGGCATTTCTTCGTGAAACAGGCTTGCTGGGTTTGGGGGTGAGAAACTATGGTACTGTATAATAAGGAGGATTGGAGAAATGACCTAACTAGAAGGATGATAAAATTAATGCTTCCAATCTGACCCAGTATCCTAAATAACGTGTTAATCCTTTCCTCTTATTGGATCCTGATATTGTAGCTGTACTCTAAAGAGGATTTCTCAAGGTTAACCAAACCTTGGCCATCTGATGTGTTGAGAACCTGTCCTAGCATCTCTCTCTAGTTATGTCTGTAGTTTGGCTTCTTTTGTTTTCTGCTTTAGAAGTGATCATATTTTTAAAAGATGGAACTGCAAATAAAACCCTTAAGGTTTCCCTCTACTGACCACTCAAAAGCAAGAGAGTAATACTAAGAGAGAGGTTTTTAAAAAATTCTTGCAGAAAGCATGGTAGCTGCTTTCAAAAAAGGAATTGTACTTTTATTTTTTCTTGGAATCTGGTTCAGATTTAACATAGAACTATGATCTAGCTCAATAGTCTCTATTTGTCTGATGTACGACATGGCAATTATTATTTTTCCGTTGTGCCAATTGGTTGCAATTGGGGTTTGGGTTTGTTTGTTTGTTTGTTGCCATACTTGGAAACTTGTCAGGGACCAGCATTTGAGTAGTAATGATCTAGCACATGAGTGGAAAAGGTATTGCTTCTACTGGACTGCAGTACCCAGCAGCCTTAGTCAGCACTGCCAATGATAAGGGAAGTTACAGTGCAACAAAATTAGAATGGCCATATGTCCCCAGCCCTGCGTTAGTATTACATGAGAGATCCCCAAGAACCACCCTCCCTTTTCATACAACCTTGGGTCCTAGTTTGTTGGAAACCATCACTTGCTTGTTCAGGCAAACAGCTGGCCTCTTAATTTTGAACCAAGAACATTTTTGCCTTTAGTTGGAGATCTTTTTCCCCCCTTTCTTCTCTTTATGCACTATTTGAAATTGATTTCTCTTTTCACCAAAGTAAAGGGTTTAATGCAGGAATGCTTATAGAGCAGTCAGAATAACATACACCCTGTGATTCTAAACTAGGAGGTCCTAGGAGTCTTGTAAGTGAGTCAACGTGCCATCTAGGTAAGATTGCCAACTTTCTTTTCTGGCCCTGCCTTTGTGGTTTCCAGAGCAGTCTTACATGCAGAAATTAAAATGATGATATTTTTCCTAACATTCACCTACTGCAGTTAAAGGTCAGTGTGGTATAGTGGTTTGAGTGTTGGAATTGGACTCAGATCAGGCTTCAAATCTTCATTCAGCCATGGAAACCCACTGGGTGGCCTTGGGCAAGTCACACTCTTCTCAACCTCAGTGGAAAGCAATGGCAAACCTCCTCTGAATAAATCTTGCGATGAAAACCTGTGATAGGTTCACCTTAGGGGGGCCATAAAATAGAAGTGACTTGAAGGCAGACAATAATAACAAAGGGAGAAACTGAGATTATTGTCCTTAGACAGTAAGGAGAGCTAGTTATGCTACTTACAGCTGTTTGCAGGCTAAAGCTACAGTTAAATTTCCAGTGAGTGAACTAATTGGCCTCCTCAGTAAAAAGTTTTGGTGTTTGGGACATAACATGTTAAGTGGAAATTATATTCTTACTTAATGTTCTTGTTGGAATATATGATCTCTTTTTACACCTTACAGTCTATATTGGGAACCATTGGTCTTGCTTTTGCTTGTCCTTATCTTCAAATTCTGTTGCAATTGTCCGTGGCTATAAACAGTCGGTGGAAGGTATTCTCTCTTAACTGATGTAAAGTACTTCAACAAAGTTTTCAGGGAAACCTTTTGCTCCTTTCTGTTGTAAAATCACAGTTGCTTTTGGGCAATTGAAAAGAAGGGGACGGAACATCGAATGATGTTATTTTAAAGAGTGTCTTGGCGAGTATCTCACAACCTTTGCTCTTGTGTTAGCCAGTCAGAAGGGATGCTTGATTTTAATCAGTTTCTTCTAGCTTTAAAGTGTTCTCAGTAACATGCTTGGATAATCTAACCGTATTTCCTGTTGAACTTAAGTTTAACCCTTATTATTTCAAGGAATGCAGACAGGGGCTTTTAAGGGTTTCGGATTCCACAGATTTGTGGGGATAAAGGGCTCGCATATACAGTATATATTTGAACCAGAGAGATTTGTCTTTGCTTTTTATGGCAGATTCCCCCACTCCCCGTGTGTGTGTGTGTGTGTGTGTGTGTGTGTGTGCTGATAATGGCGTCTTTTATTTACAGCTGCCTTCTTGACCACATTCCTTGTGTTCTTAGGAGTTTTCTTAAGATGCTCTAGTTAGTTTCCATCATTAAAAAGTACAACATAGGGCTTTTTGTGATGCGTGTCTTTCATATTTCTGTCAGGCTGGAGTATCTACGGGCCATATTTAAACCCTGGATATACTGATGGCTGGAAATCTTTTGAAGTATCAGGCTCTGACTGGAGACAGGAGCTGTTCTGTTCAATACCTCAGATGATTTCCAGCCATCAGGGTACCATCTCTTATTAGTTCCCATTAACTAGACCCTGAACTATTGGCAAGCCACCTGGTTATAACATCATGCTTCCAGGCAGTTCAGTGATAGCTTCACTAACCAGAAGAATTTCAAGTAGGAAAACTGGGAGAGCTTTTCTGTCCAAGATCTTGGAGTTAATCCCCAAACATAACAGAATGTATTGGTCTAGATGGACCAGTTATCTGATCCCACAGAAGAATGATTAATCAAATGCATGAAATATAGCATCCTGTGATTTACTAAACCATCAATATATACCCCCTAAATACTCCAGCCTAGCAGAAGTATGAACATCATATACACACAAACAACAACAAAAACAACTGTTGAAGTATGTTTTGATGCTGGAAACTAAGTACACCATCTTAAGAAAACTCTTGAAATCACAAGTAATGTGGTCAAGAAAGCAGCTGTAAATAAAAGATTCCATAAGCACAAAAAAGAGAGAGAAAAAAATCTGCCATAAAAAGCAAAGGGAAATCTCTCTGGTTCAAATTCCAGTTGAGGAGGAAGAAAAAAGACACCTGGAACCATTTCACACTACACAATTATAGTGATATGGTTCTACTTTAAGTGTTATGGCAGTGTCAAACTGCATCATTTCTGTAGTGCAGATTAGACCAATATGGCTTATCTTTGTTAGCATGTGTTCTCTAAATGCAGCTTTGTACCCTGTGACAGGTTGTCCTCTGTCTAATGCATTCCCAATGACTCTGGCCCAATTTTTTCAAAATATTTAACAGAGGGGATTTCACAAGCTCTCTATCCTTTTTAATTTTGAAGAGATTATTTTTTTCCCAATGTGATCAATTTGATTCTAAAAGCCTAGAATGTAGTTTTAAAGTCTCTGGGCCATAATCTCATCTCAGCCATCTGCCCCTTTCAAATATTTATAAAAACCAGTATTATTGAGAGCAGCTTTATCCATACACAGTTGTTGCAAGTTGAACCTTGCATGGAAGGATTAACCTTATTACCCTCAGAAAAAAAAAACCCTACCTATATGTCCTCCCCCTCCAAATTGCACTGTAATACAGTAAGAAAAAGGGGGGAAATGACTGCTTTCCAGTGGGCATTATCACTACATGCTCATGTTGCCTGTCCCCTGTAGTATATGAATAAAAATATTTTGTTTAGTCTGTGCATTTTCATTCATGAATATATTTTAACATTTTATAAGGAACTAACATCATTCAAATTAGAACACTTTTATTTAAATAAATCCAGTACTTTGCAGGTATATAAATTTTACGCATATTGTCTCACAGACAGCCATACTCACATAACCAATGCTCACAGATATGTACACACTCACTCATGCTCTTTCATTCTTTCTTCCACTCACATACATGCTCCTTTACTCCCTCACACACACAGTCACACAAAACATCCATTCTTTTGTGTATATGCGAGTATACACAACTGCATTTGCAAGTATGCAAAAAAGAGATGAAAAGTGTGACCGAGTGCACGTGAGAGAGTATAGTGTGGGAGAGAAGGTCACTCACACACTTAGGGAGGTATTCAGGTGTATGAGAGAGAAAATTAGCATGTGAGAGAGTTTCAGAATGTGTGTGAATCAGTGTGAAACATTTCCATGCCAGCCTGTTCTGTGGAAAGGCAAGGAGCTACATGACTGCTTTGTCATTGCTGTGGAGTCTGGCTTCTTAAAATGACATGCTCTGGCTGCTTCCCCTCTGGGCAACCACGGAAATGTCCCTGGCAAATTTATGGACACTTGATATAGTTCTAAACAGTTGATTGCTTTTCTCCCTTTTTGGTGTCTCCAGGGAAGGTTTTTACCAAAATGCATTGAGCATTTTACTGTTTATTAAAAGTAAAGATCATTACTTTTTAGTAATATTTTGTGAGTGAGTTTTTACTTCCCTCCACCTCCAGTCTTTCTCCTGATCTTGGAAAAGCTTGGAAGGGAGCATGGACATTAACATAATAGCTGGGATGATCCTTTCCCCATCTCTGCAGTTTCAAAGGCTGTTTCCCCATCACATTCATCAGTGAAGAAAGGCACATTGATTAAGGCTGAGTGTAATAGGTGAAAATGGAGTTATATCCCTGAAGGACTTAGTGCTCTGAACCAGGCTCAGTTGGATCAGCCTTTCCAGCTTGGCTCAATTGAACCAGCCTTTTCAACTTTGCTCAGTTAAATCAACAGCTGATTCTTCCATTTAGACACTGTAAGGTTAAATGTTTTTGGGAGGTGGGTGCAAAAAAAAAGTGTACCTCCAAGCTTGATTTAGAAAAACTTCCTCAGTTAACAGAATTTTGGGAAGCACTGATTTAGTCTGCAGCTTGTGTCAGCAATGTGAGTCTTTGTTTGACCTTCTCAGTTGGCAGTTTGTAGTAAAGAAAACCAGTCCATTGTTCTACTCTTGGCAGAGCACAAAACATTTCACATAGGAAATTCATCTTTACAGATTTGGGGGCAGGGTAACAAAACTCATTTACTTTGATCATGTCATTAAATTTATTCATGCTAACATAAGAAATTTTTTTGAAGAATGTTGTGCTCCAGATAGCTATCTATATAACTATAGATTAACACATTTTCTTCCAAAGAACGAAAACGTAAATATGGTTAAAGTGTTTACCCTGTTAAAAGAGTTTCTTTCAAATGTCCTTCATATTCATGACCTTGAAATACCATTTCTTGGAATTAAGAGTGTTTTTTGTGGCAAAGGATATATATATATATAATGTGAATTATAGGTAACCGTTAATTTATATATCAGGGTGGGCAACAGCAGAGGGAGTGGGGACCCTTTCCCTCCCTCTCCCCATACCTTCCAGATGGGGCACACAGTCACATTTCAGTGCACTGAAAATGATGTTGTGTACTTCTGGCTACCATTTTGGTGGAAGAACAAAGGGAGCAGCACATGCCTGATTTCTAACTGAGGGAATCCTGGGCAAGAGGGGGGAAAAAACATCTATTCAGTGTTTTAACAGAAGGATACAGGTGGCCCTATACAGTCTATGATGAGGGAGATGCTGTTAGTTTCCCTGTGCAAAAGATCCCTGGAAGATCAATATGTAATCCAATATGTCTTTTGTTCCCATTTCTTCTTCCTAATTTCAAATATATATTCACACTAGATTTAGACATAGGAGAACTTCTTTTGGCATGGACACTTGTCACAGTTTTTAATGTTGTTTTCAGTATTTTATTACAATTTGACTGGGTTACTTTTTTGGTTTTACTTATTTTTAATTGGACCTTGCCTGTGTCCATTTCAAAAAGGTTGTATAGAAATACCTGGAAGAAAGAAAGAAATAGAATCTTTTAAAAGCACTTAACAGCGTCATTGCAGCTGATAACATATAATCTTCCATGTGTTTTGCTAATTCGTACACCAAAGTTTGGACTGTATACCTTTGATAGATGGTTTGCCTGCTTAATTAGTGTACCTGAATAGGTTTGTAACCATCCTTGTAGATTAAACTTGCAGCTTGAACTCGCAGATGTATCTATCATTGTCCCCAAGAGCCCTTTCTTAGGAAAACAGCAACATCCATGCTTCTTGTTTTATGATATGCAAAGTATACACAAATAGATTTTCCCTTATATGGATACTTATATTGATAGTAATGCTTATGTTCCTTATATTTAGGGTTGCCATATCCTGCCGGGGGGCGGTTTGGGCGGTGCCATCCCGGTCCCGGTCTGGTTTGGCGCCCAAACCAGGACGGCCCCGCCCACCACGGCCACCTCAGCCCCCGCGGCGGCTCCAACGCCTTGCTGAGGCCTGGGAGGGCTCTCCGCAGTTGGAGCTCCAGCCGCGGAGACGCTCCCTCCCGGGCCCCAGCGAGGCCTTGGAGGCGGCTCCGCGATCGGAGCTCCGGTCGCGGGGTCCTCCAAGGCCTCCACGAGGCCAGGGAGGAGGAGGATGTCGCTTCCCACCACGGCAATCGCCGCGATGAGGAGCAGCCCCTGCCTCTTTCCCTGCCTGGGAGCCGGCCGAGGCTTCCTCCCAGACCGGGAGGAGGAGGAGGACGCTTCCCACCGCGGCGATCGCCGCGATGAGTAGCAGCCTCCGCCTCCTTCCCGGCCTGGGAGCAGGCCTAGGCTTCCTCCCAAGCCAGGAGGAGGATGAGGCTTCTTGGCACCGTAGCAGTCGCCGCGATTCCAAGCGGCCCCGCGCCCTTACCGGCCTATTTAAAAACATTCAGATGCTGTGTTTTTTTTAGTAATGTTCCAGTTAATTAATCAGTTTCCTGTCTGACATAATTTCCTTTGTTTTTTAAAAGAGTTTTTAATTGGGACTAGAGAAGCTTAAGAAACATAATCTCCTTGCTTTTTGTTTTGTGCCAGCAGATGAGAACTCTGCTTCTTCCTATAGCCTACAACCCAGTAACTAATTTATTTCAGTGCCTTCATTGTACCAAACTTCATGCAGGATTGTGGCCACGTATAAATTTATATTGGCATCTCCATACTAGCAAGCAGTTCTTCCCCTTTCTCTCTTATTCCAGATGCGTCCTTAGGAGTCCACACTGCCATAAAATAGTCATAAAGTGTGATCAAAACTACACTGTTAAATTGTAAAGGATTTGAAATGCAGTAGAACCAGTATCAAATGAATAATGCAATGCAATAAAATGCATCTCACAAATCTTTTACCAAGCCCCAAAAGTCCTTTTCAAGTCTTTTTAAGTTATACACCATTTTCATTACAGCACACTGGATTTATTCCATATGTACAATACATACTGCGATGTAATTTTGTAGCAGAGACCATGATCCAGCTGACACTAACTTCAGTTCACTGAAATCACCTTACTTAAGCAAAACTCATTTTATATTCAGAGGTCTGTTTCCCCATTTTTGCAAGCCATCAGCCTTGGGGAAAGTTGTGGGGAAAGGAGGAAAATTGGAGGTCTGTGTCCCCCTTTTTTTGTAAGACAGCAGCCTTGGGGGAAGGTGTAGGGAAGGGTGGGAAATTGGAGGTCTGTGTCCCTCCCTTTTTTGCAGACCATGAGCCTTGGGAAAAGTTGAGGGAAAGGGTGAGAAACTGGAGGTTTGTGTCCACATTTTGCATGCCCAGACTGTGACCAGAGAGGAAAAAGGAGGGAGCGAAGTGGTGGTCCCCCCCCCAATCCTTTGTTACATGCCCGTGTGTTTGACCGTCAACTTATCCATGGGTCATATCAAAATCCACAGTTTTGCCCCCAAAACCTGCCCTTGATTTATACATGAGGTTGACTTATACACGAGCATATACAGTATATAGTAGCTCCAGCTGATCCTGGCAATGTACTTAGTTGATATGCCACCAATTGGATGTGGTTGAGATGATTCAATGCAGCATGACTGAAACAAGAGAGACTCACTCTCAGGTCCAGAAAGCCCAGTAACAGGTTCACTATAGGGTCACCATAAGTTAGAACTCACTTGAAAGCACACAAGAACAATCTATAAGACAGACTCTATGGGCTGGGCAACCTTTTAGTTTGAAATTATTGTGGCTGATACATCTCCGTAAAATAAAGCAATGTCTCGAAATGTTTATGGCCTTCTACACTGACTTACAAAAATGAGGACATTAGGCAGGAATTGCTGTTTTACTTTCTGGTCTTCATTTTCTGGGGAAAAGTACTTCTTGACATAAAATAACAACAACCCCCCCCCCTAAAAAACAAAACACAGGTTTTAGGCTTAAATTCTACTTGTCACTGAAGTGGTTCTTCTGTGCCTGACCTATACCATTGCAGCCTAGAGATGTATGTTCATTTGACTATGGGTGTATCTACAGTGTAGAAATAGTGCAGTTTGACACCACTGAGTGCTGTAGCTCCATCTTATGGAATTCTGGATTTTGTAGTTTTACTAGGTTTTTAGCCTTCCCTGTCCCAAGAGTGCTGTTGCCTCACAAAACTACATATCCCAGGATTCTGTAAGATGGAACCACAGCAGTTAAAGTGGTATCAAACTGGATTATTTTTACGGTGTAGATGCATCCTGTGTGTTCTTTCCCATAGGAAAATCCTTCCACAATGAAGCTTGCTCTCATAGACATGACACCTTACAGCACTGCCCTCGAGGACGTGATGGTGAAAGGGAACGGGATGAGAACAGAATGGGTGCTATCATCAATTTTACTGTATGCTGGAATGCCGCCGCCGGCGGATGTTCCCATTGCATTCCTGATCTGTCCCACAGGAAACAATTTTCAGGAACTGTTCCCTTTCGTCACACACCCATCACGTCGCCAGGGGCAGTGAGGTAAGGTCCATGGTTAGATTAGAACCCTCTTCCTTAACATATTGTTTTTCTGTATGTAGCTCTGTGTGTGTTGTGTGTGTGCTATGTATAGTGTGTATGTGTATATTTGTATTAGAAGAGTACTCAGTTGTATCATGTTCTGCCTCCTGTCTGAAGTGAGGCAGAGTCTGTCACAGCAAGAACCAGGCCTTAATAGCAAAGATTACTAAGAAAGACAGGTTGTGTTCTGTTGCATTTTAATAGAACTATTCACTGGCTTATTTCATTTGACATAAAATTCTCTACCAGCTAGACCTGGTAATGAGTATCCTTAAAGAGCATTATGGGGGCATAGCAACATGATTTAATTGCTTAAGCACACACCTTTTGCATACACAGAGCCTTTTGTCTCTGGCAGTACCCATGACTCTGCAAGGTTTTTGCCATGTTCTTTATAGACTGCCGGAAGCAAAACGGCCATTAGTAAGATGAGAAAATAAAACAGCAAATGACGTCGAGAGGCTAATGGGTTTCTTCATTCCCAAGGAACCTGTAAAAAGGTAATGTAATCAAGGTATGAAAATGGCATCCTCCTCAGTACTGTAATTTGCAGATCTTGCACCACATGCTTCCATATAATCTGAGAGTTCAGAAAGAACTCTGTCTTCAGAAAATAGGCTTTCTGATACATTTTCAGGTAGGTTTTGCTAACCTATCTGTAGCATTGGTGAGGTTCTCCTAATCAAAAGAGAATACAAGCTGGAAGATTAGGGAAGATTCACACTTTAAAGAAAAATAAGAGGCAGTTTGAAATTGTGTATATGTGTGTGTATCTCCAATTCAGTAAAGTTCCCCATAAACCCATAAATTACATGGGATTATGAGGAATGTTGAATTCCTGCAATGGATTATTATATACTTTATTAATATAAAAACATTAATAAAAAGGAGGAGCAGAAAATGTTTTATTGGCTAGTTTGAAGACCTTCTTTTATTGGGAAATAGTACTTCATGTTGACAGCAAAGTAATTATCCAATTGAGGTGCACCATCTGGATGTAGCATACATAGAACACAAGGAAGAACCCTAAGAGCACTCTGGCACAGTATAAACTAATTGGTTTTATGTGGCTGCCTTCTCAGGGGCAAGAGCCCAGTTTTCTACTTAGCCTCTCCAGCTATTCAGATGAAAGTTCTGCACAGCTGCGCCTGTTGGTGTTCACTCGTTCCTGCCACCCACTGTGTGCCTAATTAGAAAAATCTGATGAACATTAAAATGAAGGAATGAATGGTCATTAATGTGAGAACTGGAAGTAGGAACCAGAGAAGAACTGGGAGAGGGAGGACTGGATTTGCATGGTGTGCCGCTACCAGACTTATGAAAACTTGCCTACAGTCTGTCCTTTGAATCCACGGACCTTTTATCCACAGATTCAACCATCCACAGTATATATATGATGTTCTTTTGATGCCTGTTTTATCGAACCATTTCCTGTATTGCTATGTACTTTATATGTATTAGCCTACTAGCCCCACCACGTTTCCCTTTTCCTTTTATGTCATGTCTTTTTAGATTGTAAGCCTGAGGGCAGGGAACCGTCTAATTAAAAAGATTGTATGTACAGCGCTGTGTAAATTTACAGCGCTCTATATATAAAGGTTAATATATATATATACACACACACACACAGAGTATATATATTCCAAAAGCAAATCTGATTTTCTCCCATTTTATATAAGGGACACCATTTTACTACTACATTTTAATGGGACTTGAGCATTTATGAATTTTGGTATCCACGGGGGGTTCTGGAAACAAACCCCAGTGGATACCAAGAGCCCACTGTACTTGTGAAGGATGTACACATGCTGGAAGCTCACATAAAACTGCAGTTCCTCCACATGAAATGAAATTTCAGTATATCCTTTGGTAGAATAGGGGGCCATCATCTCATAGTTCCTACCTTACACTTCCAAGATGAATGCTCCACACACATGAGCAGGTATGTGTTTGTTCTCTTCCTGAGTCGGCCACTGATGTGTCAGCATAACAAAACTAGAACCAGTCTGCTTGGGTGACTTTGGAAGACATAATGAGTAAAAAAAAATGGTAAAACTGCTGCCATTCAGAACTTGATCTTGGAGGAGTGTGCTGACCTAGCGTGCATCACAGAGACCTGGTTGGATGAGTCTGTGTGTGTATTACTCTCAGCATTGTCCTCTGGGGTGCTCTGTGCCGCAGCAGATGAGACCTGAGTGAACAACATGTCCGCCACTTTGCAGATAAAACTGCTCTGACTTGGATGCTATAATTGATACACATCTGGTGGATATAACTTTGGCTCCTGTTTCTCCAGTGACTGTGCATACTTTTCCATTTGTGCAACCCAACGATATAGACAGGATTCTTGGAGAGATGAGAGCTAGCATGGTGTGTGTGTTAGAGCTCCCAGCTCCAGGGATTTCTAGATGTAATACTGTACATTACCTAGATCCATTTTGGTCTGATTTCAGTGATAGTTTTAACTGACTGTAAGAACTAGACAGGAAGAGTGTACCCCTGTTAGTTCTGGTGGACTTCTCCATGGCTTTCAGTATCATCACCCATGGTATCCTTCTGGGCCATTTTGCTGGGGTGAGGCTTGGAGGCACTGTTTTACAGTGACTTTATTCCTGGAGAGGCAAACCCAGAAGGTAGTACTGGGGGCTTCTGTTGGCCTCAGGCATATTTTAGAACTCAATTCTGTCTCCCATGGTATTTAACATATACATGAAACTGCTGTGAGGGGTTGTCTGGAGTTTTGGGTTCCAGTGCTGTCAGTATGTGGATTATGCCCAACTCTGTTACTCCTGTCCACCTCAATTCGTGGAAGCTGTATTGCTTTTAAACCAGTGCCTGTCATCAATAGTGGACTGGCAAACAAATTGAAACTTAATCCAGACAAGGGATCCAGCATAGGGATTCAGCCTTTGCTTGGTGGAGTTACACTCTCTGAAAATGCAGATCTGCAGCTTGGTTATGCTTCTGGGTTCAGACCTGATCCTGGAAGCTCAGGCCTCAGTGGTAGCCAAGAGTTCATTTGCACAGTTAAGGCTTGTGCACCTGTTGTGTCCATTCTTTGAGTTGCCAGACTTGGCCATAGTGACGCATGCCTTAGTTACATGCCATTTGGATTACTGTAATGTGCCCTGTGCAGAGCTGTCTTTGAAGAGTGCTCAGAAACTCCAGCTGGTCCAAAGAATTGCAGTCAGATTGTTAACTGGGGCTGGCTGTCAGGACCGCACAACTTCTTTTTTGCAAACACTCCACTGACTGTCTGTCCCTTTCTGGTGATGATTCATACACGTGTAGTCATAAGTAAATCCCATTGATTGCAGTAGGGTTCCCCCTTGGATAAGTCTGGATTGTAACTTTAGTTTAAGGAAATTAGCTGCTAAACTATGACACCCTGTGTCTTTGTGAGATGTGCGACAGACATAATACAGTACAGTGGTACCCCGGGTTACGAAATTAATTCGTTCCGCGGTTAATTTCGTAACCCGAAATACCTTCGTAAGCCGAATTCCCATAGGCGCTAATGGAAAAAATAGCTCTCTGCTGCCCTCCGGTGGCGGAAAATAGCGCCGCGGTTTTTTCGTAACCCGAAGAAACCTTCGTAAGCCGAAGCAATAAATCCCTATGGGATTTTTTCGTATCCCGAAAAATTCGTAACCCGGCGCATTCGTATCCCGGGGTACCACTGTAGTTCGCATTCCACCACTCATATGTAAACTTCCTTCTAGATCACACATGTAGAAAGACTTTAAAAATACATAGGGTTGGATCCAGAATTAGGAAGATTGAAAAATGTAGCTTGGAGGAGTGTTGCATAGAATCATAGAATGACAGAGTGGAAAGGCGTCCTCTGGGCCATTGGCCCTTACTCAATGCATGATCTCCAATTAGAGTATCCCCAGCAGGTAGCTGTCTAGCATATGGTGTCCTCCTCCAACCTTTACCGATTCTTCTCCTTACTTGCAGTCTCCAATGATCCTGAGGTTGAGGATACTACAAAACTGTGCACAATTTGGTTCCAAGCCTTCAGGAGGAAAGAGGAAGCACTGAATATGGCTCTTCCATTCCTCTACCCAGCAGGGAATCTCTGCTAGATTCCAGTTGCCTCTGCTAATAGAAGGAGTCCTTTCTTTCCCTTTGCAGATAGTCAGGCCATGGTGTTTGGTATTATACTTTTCCCTTGTGTAGTTATAGAATTGGATCATTAGGCCCTCCCATTGAGTAAAAACTATTTTTCAGTAAGGAGGTTAAGTGGTCTGGGTACTGACTAAATGTTTTAACAGTGTGGGCTTGTGTCTCCCTGGCCCATCTTCCTGGATAGACTCACCTCCAGGACTTTCAACTTTGGGTACGTTAGTATAACAACAAAACATATAGATACCCACATACTCTAAAGTACCATAATACACCATAGATATGCAAGACCTAGTCTGTGCATCTTTGTATTCTTCAGAGGGTCAAGAGTTTGATTTTTATTCGCCCATGCTACTTGACTCAGGTTCCCATGCAGAAAAACTGAGGTCATATTTGGAAGGTCTGGGACACACAGGTATCTTCTTTGGTTTCTTATCTTCATTGTTCTTGTGGAATACAGCTGCTACCAGATATCCATTGCCTTTTTTCTCCAGGGCAGCCCCAACCGAAGAATGTTGCCCCATATGGAAAGAATTGTAGGTGATCAAGCATCAGGCTCAACAGAGGGTGGATTTTTGAGTACCAGCTGTCTTTCCTCAAAAGTGAGCTCAGGAGAGGAAAGCAGGCCCATACCACCTTTCTAAAGACTATAGCTTAGCAGACAAGATTTCAGCCTAGGCAAGAAAAATGTCAGCAGCCCTTTGAGCAAGACAGCCTCTTATTTCAACCCACTTGGGAATCTGCTTATAGTCTTCTTTCAGTTCTGATTCCAACAGCATTTGGAAGAACCACTTAGCTATTTAAAGCTAGCCAAATGTTGACTCTCAGAAAACTTGGTACTGTACATGAAATTTTCTTCTCTCCCTCCTGTATAGTTAACATTAATGTTCTAAGTTGCAATGCCAATGCAATGTTTGAAGCTAAACTTCTAGCCTGTTCTTTCATTTCTTGGATTTGTGCAGTTTGAAATGGAAATGAACTCCACTCTCATATTCATTAGTGGATGTTGTATCCATTTCTACAGCCACTGCCTCTTTTTTCATCTCGTGTTTGCATTTGTGGATTTTCTGGCTTTTTAACAGGTTTATATCAAGTCATGGTACTAGTTCAGGATCAGTTTAATGACTTACTTATTGTTTGCCAACCTCTTTCTGAAAACCACATTGTACCATTAATTTGTTAGGATTATCTTATATTTGCTTATGGTGTGGTGGTTGATTGTGTCCCTAAATTCAGAGTTAAAATACACCTTTAACTATTTTACTGTTTTATGAGCAATAGACCTATGTTATTTTGAGTAAAATCTTTGGATTAGTAGATCACTACAAGAACATGAAATGTAGCAATTGTTGAATGTTTGTGAATAGTTTAGTTCACCAGTTGTCACAATCCATAAATCAGACTAAAGTTCCTAAATACTTCAAAAAGAATGAGAACTATTTTGAAAAATGTTTCCAGTTGTTAAAACTTCTATTACCGCAGGGTTGACTTTCTATAATGTAAAGGGTTGCCAGTAAGTAAGTGTCAAATTATACTGCCTTACTGTTGAAAAACAGCAACTCATATATTCATATCTTTAAAATACAGTCACCCTTCCATATCCATAGATGTTTTATCCATGTGTTCAACCATCCACAACTTGAAAATATTCCAAAACAATATAATTTCCAAAAAGCAAACCTTGATTTTACTATTCTAAATCAGGCATACCATACCAAGTCTGCCAAATAACTGTGTGGATGATACTCAAACACTGTAGTTGGAAGGCAGCAGGTTTTAAAACCAAAGAAACACTTCTTCACCTAAGGTATAATTAGCCTGTGAAACGTAATATCTAAGGTGTTAGGATGACTACAAACATAATTTGCTGTTTTAAAAAAATTCTAATAGGAATTTCTCTTGCCATGTTCGGTGTCAAGAAAGTGCACCTATTCCAGTTGTGACTTGCTTATAAACTTCCCTGAGGCAGAAAACCGAAAGAACAGACATTTGCTCTAGATGGTCCATTTTTCTGTGGCCCAATTTATTGGTGGTGGTTGTTGTTTTTGTTCTCTGAGATCTGTGCACCTTTTTTGTAATGTATAATTACAGTCCGCTACCAAAGTATAGCCTCTAGTCCCTATGCCCTGGAAGGAATGTGAGTACAATCAAGGCGACACCCAGATTCCCATTTCTCTTCTTCTGTCTGCCAGAAAAGGGCACTTCAGGCAACCAAGGAAGGAGAGCAAGAAATAGGGGAAAGAAATAGGAGCTCTGGTAGTGGCAACATAACAGAAAGGGGTTGTTTTCATGAAAACTTCCCAAGACCCAAGCTAGGCTTACTAGCTTTGGCTTACTAGTTGATAACAGTTTCCTCAGAACAGTGACTTGACAAACAGGGTGGCCAAAGCAAGCTTTTCAATTTAATTGTTGTACTGTGGTGGGCACTTCCATAGGCAAGAGGGATCAGGGATTATGATGATGATGATCATCATTGCTTATTTATATAGCACCATCAATGTATTTAGTGCTTTACAAACAGTTGCAGAATAAAACATTTATATACTAATCAATAGTATAAAATACTAAAATACAATATTAAAATACAAAGGAAAAAACACAGAGACGTAATGCAAAATAAAACAAAATAGGTAGTACAAGTAATTGAATATATTCAAGATATAAATCATTAATCTGAAATTCAATTTGGATTTAAAAACAGCAAAGGAAGGAACAGTCCACAAGTTTACAGGGCGGCTAAGCCACTGATAGTCAGGTTTGAGCAAATGTAGACATTTTGATTGAAAATCTGTATTGCCTAACTGGTAAAAGACTCTTGTTCTATAGAAATATTCCCTTAATATTCCTCTCTGTTTGTATTCCTTTGTTATGCCACTAAATACGTTAATGGATCTGTTGTAGTCTCTACTTCCTTTCTGGAATTTTCTCTATGGTAAGACACCTCAAAGAAAGTAGATGGGTTATCAAGATCTAGAGTTGTATTATATGTAGTGATGATATTGCTTGGTACAGGCAGTGCACTACTCTTTAACATAAAATTAGGAATTCACTAAATATTTCAATAGTTTAAATGTGAGACTATATTGTTTATCAAATTCGGTATGATATTGCTTTTTATAGCAAAAATGTAAAATACAGTATATAATTTTTAAAGGAGCACCCATTTTTATTAGAACTTTGTTTTTCTTTTCCAGGTATATACTTACAAACAGAGATCAATTACACACCAAAAAGTAACAGCTATGCAGGCTACAAGCACAGAAGGCCTGGAAGACATGGCAGCACTGATAGACCTCCATGAGGGTGCCATAATGCACAACCTATTCCAGCGTTATCAGCAAAACAAAATTTATGTAAGTTTGGCCCAAACAATAACATTTTGGAAATATTGTGGTGTAAGGAATTAATGTTTTGCATGGCTGACATTTTCTACAGATTTGGACATTTCCCCTCTTGAAAGAAGCTTACATTGTCTCTGCTGAAGTTGGAAAGAGGTTAGCAATAGGCTAATTCTTGTATGCCCAAAAATTGACCTAAAATCCTGGGTCAACTTATATACAGGTCGTTACAGTAATAGTGCTTACAATGGTCCTGGAAGAAGCACCACTCCATGTGCCTCGGCAGTGATTTCAGAAAGAGCTGCCAGCAGTGTGTGTGTGTGTGGGTGTGAAATAAGTGATTCCCTTCCCAATCTGATATTAAAGCCGTCTTTCCCCACCAATCCCCACATTTAAATCCCCTTCTCTCCCTTTCTTGTCTGATGTTAAAGGTTTCTCCTCTAGCACCATGGAAGTGGTGGTGGGTGATTGGGAGAGGTCCAGGGAAGGAGAAAGAGGCATGGAAGTCCCCCCCCCTTAGATCCTTTGTTATAGCCCTCTAAGTTTTACTCTCGACTTATCCATGAGTCATATCAAAATCCATGATTTTGACCCTAAAACCTTACTTTGACATATACATGAGGTTGACTTGTATATGAGTATATATGGTAGGTCCTATTGATTTTAATGGGTCCAATCCAGATAGAAATAATACTGAATTTAGCCCCCTAGATTGCAAAAAGCAGAATGATTGCCTCAAAAGTTGTACATAAGATGCATGATGTGATTCCAGGAAGTGTATTTAGCCCACCTTCAAGCCACATGTTGTGACATAGTCCTGCTGGTTCCTGGGGACTGAGCTCGGTGAGCCCCTGTGATTGGCATCTAAGTTTGTATTGAGTCAACAATGATTAATGAAACCCTTGGGGGGGAATTACCAGAACATTCCATAACAATTTAGTCTTAGCCTCAGCTGCATAACTTTATGTTTGGGACTCCAGGGACATGGAATGATACAACAAAGGCCATAGCAGTTTGAAAGGCTGCTGAAGAAAATATTGCATTCAGCAAGTTTTGTGGTTCATGGCCATTGCTATTTGTGGTTCTTTGATTCAGGAATTTGGGGCCTGGGCAGGTAATGGAGGACAGATGGCTTTGATGCAGATAGCAGCATATAATTTAATGCATCTTTAAACTGCTGGAAGAGAGAGATGCATATCTGAATGATGTTCTTATGGAAGCAGTAAAGTAGTGATTTTAATCTATAATATGCAGTTCTTGGCATTTATACTTAGAAATAACCTTCACTGCTTTGGACTTACTTCTGAGGAATAATGTATACCATTGTTGCCCAATTGTCTCTTTTGTCTAAGCACTGCAATATGGCTTTTGCATATCATGTCATTGGTACCTGTACGTTCGACACACTGAAGGAATAGTAGAAACTGATCCTTTGGTGAGATATACAGAAAATTGATCTGAACTTCTATTTTTTTTCCCTGTGTGGTCTCTGTTGTTCATACATATGGGGTTCTCGGCCCCTGTGCAGACCATCTTTGGAAACTTCAGGGGTTAGATGAGAAAACTTCGAAGTTGCCAAAGATGGTCTGTGCAGGCACAGAGAATCCTATATGTGTGTGTTGACAGGTGACCACTCAAAGAACCAATTACATGTAAGCAACCTGCTTTTATAAAATGCTGTCCAAAGTTACATGGCTCTTTGATGTACTTATACTGAACCCAAGGTTGGCAGAAACACAGAACAGTCCAAAATAAAGTTTACTAAAGTCAAGCTTTTCTGGATGTAAAAGTTATGTCAGTCATCTTTCTGTCCTCCTCTTCCTCCTCATTTTATTCCTGTATTTTTGCCAGTAGTAGACCCATTAGGATGAAAGGAATTTGCTAGTTACCACTTATACAAATCCCATTGATTTCCATGGGACTGCTGTAGTTCAGACTACCCATCATTTCCCCATAAATCAAAATCCTTTTATTTTTATTGTATTTCAATCTGTCCTGCACTATTCACTCATAAACTAGGCTTCTGGAATGAGAATACTTTTGCCCAGAGGATCAGCGTCAGGGCTTTCATGTTGGGGAACATCCACATGTAGCTATAAAGGGGAATCCCAAGAATAAAAAGTTTGACTACCACTGCTCTGTAGTAAAAACTGGTAACCAAAGGTTTGGTTGTTATTTCTGATTGATATATAAATGTTAGCCTTCCATATATCTGCAGTTCCTTACAATAAATATCTCTTCTCAGTGATGTAGGATAGAATCTTCTGTGGAATTTTTCCATTACTAACTTTTTCCATTTACTTTTTAATTTTTTAAAAACATTCTTTTTCTGAAAACTATGTAGCAATATAATGAATGAACTTTGTAATTCATATTTGGCAACTGGAGTGAATGCTATATTAGCAAAGGCTGCATTCAGATTAGTAACCTACAACCAATATTTTACAAATACTGATTTTAGATTTTACTAATCTAACATTCTAATACTAATCTAACATCCACAAACCTCTTCGTTTTATGCAGGGCCCAACTCACTAATATTTCCTCTGATTGACTGGGAGGGTCTGCTGTCTCCTCTGCAACAAGAGCTCATCCTATCTAGCAGGGATGCACACTCAGATATAAAAATATATAATATAGATTTATTTGTATCCCGCCCAATCACGGGAAATCCGGGCGGCTAACAACAGTAAAAAAGATACAAAAAATTACAATAAGATATAAATTAACCCCTTCCCAATCCCCTAACCAATACAAAACATCAAAAACAATAAACAATATAAATAAGGTAGCAAGCAAATAAAAAACATAAACATTACAATCAAATAGAGTTCATAAATAATCCCTTTCCCAGCCTCTCGACACAAATTCAAATCAAAACAATATTATACGAATTAAATGCAAAACATAACATAATACCCAGGAAAAAAAATATAGGAATACAATATATCATAATCTAAACACCTTAGCAACAGTATAAAATACAATTTGTCCCAATTTCATTAAAAAAAACAACTATAACAAATTCAGAATTCATAAAAGAGCCCAGGTGGAATAGGGTGCAAAAGCCCAGGTGGAACACACCGGTCTCTGAGCCTGCCAAAGTCTGCTGTGAGTATGCTCCCAGAGGGCCAAGGCAGCGCAGTGGAGGCAGTTCCACAGTCTAGTCCTCCAAGGACGCTGCTGGGTTTGATGAGTTTGCTCTTAGTTTAAAGCAGGGGTAGGCAACCTTTTTGAGCCAGGGGCCGGGTTGCTGTCCCTCAGACAACTGGGGGAGCCAAAGCCAAAAAATAAATAATAAAAATAAATAAATAAATAAACCGGGACAAATGTAGGACAAAATTTTCAAATGGTGGACACTTTTTTTAAAAAAGTGGAGGCCACGTGAAAAAATTTGCTGATTTTTTAAAAAATGTTAATATAAATGCATGTTTCTGAGGCTTCTATAGACAATTGCCCCTGTGCGCGAGAGGCCAAAAGCCCCGGCGGCAATTGGCGGCAGGACCGGGCTGGGGCCGGTCCCAAGGCCTCACCGGGCCGCATCCGGCCCATGGGCCGCAGGTTGCCTACCCCTGGTTTAAAGGGTACTGAAATTCTGTTACAACTTTATATGCTTGTTTTTATTTAGTTTGAGATAATAACCTAATTTGAACTTTGACATCATGTATCTGTTGAGCCTTCCAGATTTTTGTTTCAGGCCCAGCTTCATTTGTATTGTGAAATATTATGGCACACTGGATTCCACCTTCAGATAATGAAATTTGTATCTTCATTACCCTTTTGGATGATATCCTCAAAGCTGCACTGCAAAATTGCATTCATGTGCTAGCTTTCAACATTTTCTGGTGGTGTCTTGACCAAGCATGACCAAACGAGACTGTCATTTAAGATAGTTCATCTGGAACAGTGCAAAAGAAATACAGTAAAATGGCCTGTTAAAGGCTATAATTTCCAAGCATTCAAAAGCCCAGATCCAAAATTAGATGTGCCTGTGGTGTGGTGGTTATGTGTCTTGTTTTATCAAAGGGATGGGAATATGTCCCTAAGCTCTGTAGAAATGATCCTTTCCTGGGACAGTTTGAGCTTACATGGAAAGTTTTTGGGAAGAGACCTTAAAGCCACATAAGTAAATATGTGATGTACGTAAAGGCAAGGAAACTGAAATTATGGTGTTGGAGTTGGCTTTGACTAGATTTGCCTCCCACACATCTCAGACAGTGAACTTCTGGCAAATATAAGCTTAAAAGAGGTCAAACGAGAATGAAAGGGAGCTATTTAAGAAGGGTGAGTGAGAGCTAAAAATAAAACCATTAAGTAAATATGTAAACTCACACATGATTCAGTAATAAAAGCATTCCCATTAACACATGTGCTCTTTTAAGCATAACGAAGAAATTTGTTCAGTGGTTTTTTTTCCTTCCAGGATGTGCTCTGAAGTATTCAAATCTTCTTTTGCTTCTGGGTACACTTCAAGGGGTTTGTAAGGCACACAGTAATGATTCACTTACCAGGGAGGACTTATTCTTCTCAGTCAGTATTAATATTATAAGACAGCTTTCTCTTGTTCATGACATTAGCTAAGTGTCATTTTGGGATAGGTGGATGGAAGGGTTTTGAATAATTAAAGTCTTCCCTGTCTCTGACAGCAAACCAGACCTCTACTTCTTTTCATACCTATATCATTCTGTTGAGTCAGCTGAATTAACACGTTTCTTAGGCGGGTTACAGACCTCCGAAAAGTGGCGGCCTGTACCTGCCCCTTTCCCTGGGGTATCGGGGCCTCAGTGGTTAGACCGGCAGCCGCTGAGGCCCCGATCCGCCACTTTCCAGGCCGCGAGGAAGCAGCAAAAGGCCGCTTCCCCGCAGCCTGGAAAGGGGTGTCCTTTGGTCCGCTGGGCGCAGCCGTGTGAAGGCTGCGCCCAGCGGACCAAACCAGGAAGGAGCTCCGAAACGGAGCTCCTTCCTGCTCTGCGCTAAGGGCGCACTAAGCACCCTGGTGCGGAGTGAGGACGTCACGTCCACACCGCCCCGTATAGAGGCGGCGCGGTCGTGACGTCGTCATGGCGGTGGCCGTGTGGAATGGCTGCTGCCATTTTGTGCGCGCAGAGCGCGCACTAGGGTTAGGGGGGTACAGAAGCACCTAACCTTAGTACACGCTCTGCGTATACTTTCTGGCCCGTTTATAACGGGCCTAAGCAACTAAATGATTTGAACATTGACAGTAAATTCTTGTCTCTTAAGATGTATCCTAAGAACACATGTAAGGGAACTACCTGCTAAACATACATCTATTTGCTCTAGGTTCAGTTTCCCTTATCCAGATTTCCAAAATCTGACAAAACATGTTTCATGGATGACCAAGATAGTGGCACCTTAGCTTTCTGATGATTCAGTGTACACACAACTATTGAAAGTCTTGTATAAAATTACCTTCAGGCTATTTACATAAGGTGTATATGAAACATAAATGAATTTCATATTAAGACTTGGGTCCTATTGCCAGGATATCTTATTATATAT
Organism: Sceloporus undulatus; assembly: GCF_019175285.1. Taxonomy (NCBI): domain Eukaryota; kingdom Metazoa; phylum Chordata; class Lepidosauria; order Squamata; family Phrynosomatidae; genus Sceloporus; species Sceloporus undulatus. The sequence continues at coordinate 153,524,025 of NC_056525.1, read as the reverse complement.
GCGTATGGAAATACAGATATTCCAACATCGAGCCACCCCCGCCCCAATCCGAAATACTTCTTATCTCAATCATTTTGGATAAGGGAGACTCAACCTATAGGTTCTTTGCTTTGCTTGGTAAATTTGCCCATTTGCCAGGGAGAACAGTGGCTAAGGGAAGGGGAAACAAGTTATGAGAAAAGGTAGGAAGTGGAAGGCACAGGAAGGGAACGTGAAACACCAAAGAGATGACAGGAATTGACAGAAAGAGAGAAAGGAGATGCAACAGAGGCCAAAGGTAAAAAGCAAATATTGGCATTCTTGGATGTCTTAGTCATCCGCAAACCGAAGCAACGTTTGGATCAAACAGTATACAGAAAACCCACACATACAGACCAATACCTGCACAAGAACTCCAACCATCACACAGGACAAAAAAGAAGCCCAACCAAAACACTGGTAGACCGAGCAAAATACATCTGTGAACCCCACTTCTTAGAAGATGAACTGAAGCACTTGGACTGGGCTCTACAGGCTAATGGTTATTCCAGCTCAGATATCAGAAGGGCTGTCAGGCCCAAGAAAACCCAGAGGAGTGAAGACAAGCAGCCACCCAAAGGGAAGGTATTTCTACCATACAGCAGATAATGATCACCAATTAGCAGGCACTAATCCTATTTTGCATTAGCCTCCCAGCCTGAGGCCTGCCATCAGCACAAAACAATACACATGCAAATCACTCCTGCATTCCCAGGCTCACACAGTATATATATACCCACTTTTTCGAGGCAAGCATTCTCTTGCCACAGATGCTGGTGAAACGTCAGGAAGAAAATCTTCTAGAACATAGCCACATAGCCCAAAAAACCCACAAAAAACTATAAATGTTGGCAGTGCCTGCTAGAAACAGGATCACATTGACCTGGTTGGGTCTACCGTTAGGTACAGTGAGGTGACCCCTCTCAGACAGCAGGTGCTAAGACGGTTGTTCATCCAGTTGTTCTCCTCTGTTGAATGTAGGAGATGCATATTATAAAGCCTGTTCCAGGTCCCCTATACTCACCTGTTGCCTCAGATAGGGTTGAGGGGTGGTGGATTATGATTCAGCTGTCATTCTAGTTTGCAACTGTACATGGAATGGGGAAGAGGTCCTATCTTGCCCTCATCTTAGGCAGCAAAAAATGTTGCACTGGGCCTGTACATTAAAGATGGCACTCATCAACTCAGTTAGCTTAAGGCCATGGTTGTGGCCACCTTTCCTTCCTTTTCCTCCTCCCATCTTGTAGTTAACTTTCTGTTCACTGACAATTTTATTTAAACATTTTAGGAAGAAGGTATATTCTGGTTTAATATCACAAAAACTACAGTGGAATTTAAATTAAACTTGCAACATTCAAGTAATGTATTGAATAGTTTTCATCAGATTTAATTGGGTCTGCAACTGCTTTATTTCATCGTTTTGGTTCAGTAAGCTCTTCTAATAACACTTGATCCATCTAATTATAGCATACTTTTCTGTCTAGCTTTATTCTCAAGAGATCCCTCAGGGAACTAATAGCTGCACATTAATGATCAATGAAACAATGAATTATTTTGCTCTTTCTTGGATTCTAGCCAGATACCAGAAATAGTTTGGAAATTCAGGTCAATAGGTCTGTTTCCCTAATCTGTTACATTTTTATGTATTGTCCAAGTTCTAGATATTGAACTAACAGTCTAGCTGGTAAGGGTTTTAGCTATGCCATTGCTTCCTAAACTATCTGATATGAGAGACTGGAGGTTTTTTCCTGCATGTGCCAGGGGCTAGTACCATATTTGTGCCCACTGGCTACAATTATATATTTATTTCCTTTAAACTGTCCAGGGACAATTATGGTCCACAGACCATAACACTTAGTAGCACTAAACGAAATTATAGTGAGGTCATGTCCTCCTTTTTCTTACCTCCTTCTCAGTCCCAGTTTAGGGGAACCTGCAAATTTCACACAGTTAAAAAACAAACACTAAATGCCTTTTCTCCCCAAAAACCAGGTCAAATGCCTACTACTTATTTATTTATTTTTTATGCATTACACTTTTCGACGGACCAACAACCAAAGTTTTCTAGGTGGTGTATAGGTAAATCAAAAACACAAAAAATAAGGGTTTTTTAAGCACATAATAAAATCAGCAGGAAAGAGTGAGAACAATGCAGTGCATAATCATAGAATCATAGATTTGGAAAAGACCACAAGGGCCATCCAGTCCAACCCCCTACCATGCAGGAACTCTCAGTCAAAGCATCCCCGACAGATGGTCATCCAGCCTCTGATGTTTATCACACTATGCTCTTAAAGAGCTACTATTCCAGTGTGACTCCTCTAGCAGCCTCCTGTTGCATGCTGGGATTGGCAGTTTTAAGGAGCTGAACTTCTCTGCCTGAGAATTCTAAATACCCCTCCTTAAAACTGCCAATCCCAGCATGCAACAGGAGGCAGCTAGAGGAGTCACACTGGAATAGTACCTCTTCAAGAGCATAGTGTGATAAACAAGACCTCCAAGGAGGGAGATTCCACTACACTCCGAGGGAGTGTGTTCCGCGGTCGAACAGCCCTTACTGTCTGGAAGTTCCTCCTAATGTTGAGGTGGAATCTCTTTTCCTGCAGCTTGCATCCATTGTTCCGGGTCCTAGTCTCTGGAGCAGCAGAAAACAAACTTGCTCCCTCCTCAATATGACATCCCTTCTAATATTTAAACAGGGCTATCATATCACCTCTTAACCGTCTGTTCTCCAGACTAAATATCCCCAGCTCCCTAAGTCTTTCCTCATAGGGCATGGTTTCCAGACCCTTCACCCTTTTAGTCACCCTCCTTTGGACCCGCTCTAGTTTCTCAATGTCCTTTTTGAATTGTGGTGCCCAGAACTGGACACAATATTCCAGGTGGGGCCTGACCAGAGCAGAATAGAATGGCACTATTATTTCTCTTGATCTAGACACTATACTTTTATTGATGCAACCTCAAATTGCATTGGCCTTAAAACCACAGTGAAACTAGAAGATCCTGCAAAAACCTAACAAGAACAAGTGAAGGGGTGCTCTCAGAGCTCATACAACCTCTTTGGGCTAGCCCTCATTTACTCTCTTAGAATGTCCTTTTTCTTGCCAGAAAGGGTGCATCTTCTCTCCTGCAAGCCTTATGAAATCACAATTCCCTTCTAAATATACTAGAAGTTTTTATTGTGGAGGTGAAAATGTCTTTATGTGACATCTAAAGGTTGATAACTTTTTTATTGCCATGCTTGAGAGTCAGGTGATTAAATGAAACTTACAAAACTCCTGTTGTGGGGCATTTTCTCTCTCTTGTTAACTACCAAAGTAATTAAACAGTAACAGCTACTCTTCAAAAGAAGTAAAGTCATCCCTTAATGCAATGTAATGGAATTATACCATTGTTGCAGGTATAGAAATTAATTACACATAACTAGTTGTTTGAAGCTAGTTCCTTACAAACTTCAATCTGAATTCCCTGTAATCTTTATTCAGACATTCTCCCCTGCGTGTGTGTGTGTGTGTGCGCGCGTGCGCGCACGCACACACACACTAACTCCTGCTTGGCCTTTTGCTGAGGCGTGCCTTTGCAACCAGCGGCAGGCTGGCGTGATGGGAAAGAAAACACATTCCTTTTTGAGCAAAATTAAATTATCTTATGTTTGTTTTTCAGAAGAAGTTTTTAAATATGTTCTGTGTGCTGTATTGTACGGTAATGTTCAGTGAACTTGTGTGAACATAAAGTGTGATTACAGGGTTTGACATTTCCATAACAGAAATGATATGACTGGGGTGGAAGATTTTTTGGAACACATAATCACATTGACATGTTAAACTGTTGCTTTTAAGAAAGATGTTTGGCCTCCAATGATTAACGTATAATTTAGGAAGAGAACTGGACTCAGTCCCTTTCAAATTAGCATGCAACAAGCTGAAGTGCGGGCCATTCTTACCACAACTTTGGTATGTCATGGCTTCTAGCAGTGTATGTGCCCATAAATTATGACTGTCTTTAGGATAAGACTAAAAAAAGCAGCAAGCCAAACTGTACAGCTGCCTCCTGTCCTCTTTTGTGCTGACTTCTGTTCATTTGTTGACCTACTTGGCACACATAATGAAGCCAAGGGAAAACAAATTAGTACAATGAGCTTATGATAAGGGGTCCAGATGAGAAGGAAAGAGGACACTGGGACTCTAGGTACAGTAGGCCAGAGCTGCTTAAGCTAGGACCAGCTGTAGGGCCAGAGACTGGCAGCATATTTGTGTCCATTGGCTACACTCATTTCTTTCCTGGAAACTAGCCATGATCATGACACATGAATAAGCACTGATCCATGGACCATCTACTTTGAGTAGCATTACAGGCAACATTGCAAGAGAGGATTATTTATCAGTGGCAATTATTTGCAAAGGTTGGCTAGAAACAAGTAACCTTCCATGTGCAGAGGCAATTCCCAAGTGCTAAGAAGTAAGCACCATAGCGTATCTGTTACTGTACTTCCAGGTCTTATTTTGTGAGTTTCCTGGGAAATCACTTTTAAAAGTGTAGCACCCAGTGTGATTGCTGTTCCTTTCTACCCTACCCATCATGTCCTTTCCACCCCCCTCTTCCAAGTCTCAAAAATAGTTTGTCACATTATATATGTATATATATGTGCACTGGACGGTAGAAAGCCTTCTGTTATAAAAAGGTGAATGGTTCTTGGGATTTTGGCCAAGCCTCTAGTCTTGAGGATTCATTGCTCAGATCCAAGTGTGGCACTGATCCAAGTGTGGTCTTTGAAACCTGGACTTTTAATGGTAGATGCCAATATTTAAATAAACCTCTTACCACCGTCTACAGTGTTTCAAACTTGCAGTCCCATAGTGTTTTCAACACATATGGCAAAGACTGACTTCATGCTTATTTGAAATGGAACTTCTAAAGAGTTTCCAAAGTGGGAGAGTTGTAATACAATATGCAGAATCTTCTAAAAAACTAAAGCCAAGGAAAAGAGCTTCAAATAACATCTTTCTTCATTTTCAGCAAACCTTCCTGAATGACTAAATGGGGTTGGCAAACATGCAACACTTTTAACGTTTCTCTGATTTATAGTGACTCTAAGGCAAACTTAACATGGTGTTTTCTTGACAAGATTTGTCCAGAAGGGGAGTTTCCCTTGCCTTCTCTTTTCTGAGAGTGTGTGACTTACCCAGTGTCGCCCAGCATGTTTTCATTGCTCAGTGGGGGATTCAATCCTGGTCTCCAGAGTCATAGTCCAGTGTTAAATGCTGGCTATTTTAAGCAACTCAGAGGGATTGTTGTTTCCAATTTATGGCAATCCTAAAATGAATCTAGGGTTTTCTTGACACGATTTGTTCATAGGGGCTTTCCTTTGTCTTCCTCTGAGCTGAGAGAGTGTGACTTGCCTCAAGGTCATCCAGTAGGTTTTCATGACTCAGCAGAGATTCAACCCTGATTTCCAGAGGCATAATCCAGTGCTCATACCACTACATCACACTGGGCTATCCAGACTGTGGGTATGTATTAATAGTCAGTGCCAATACTGACAGTTTGAGGGGACTATTCACTCTTTTGTTGCAGAAAAAGAAAATGTACATGTTTGGGTTTTTTTCTCAGAAGCTGGATTAATTCAACCCCAAACACTTAATTTTGGAGGACATTATTTTCAGGAGCAAGGATCTTCCGAAGTAGTCTGAAATTTGGAGATCAATACTGTCAGAAATAATACTACCATAAATAAATAAATAAATACATCCTAATGTCTTTTCTCATAGTCCTGCCATAGATACCAGCAGTTCATAATAAGGCAGAGGTGGAATTGAGGTCAATAGAGTTCTCTGTTTTTGTGTCTTCATCAAAATGGCTGGCAAAAACACAGAAGTGTGACCCTAAACCAAAAAGGAATGTTGCAAAACAGAAAAATCTAAGGGGGGGGGGAAGAGCAAGTGCTTCAAAAGATGGCTCAGTTTTATTAAGAACAAAATAGAAGAAAGAGGTGGATTAAAAATGTTGCCAATCAATTAGGCAGGCAGGAATAATAGGATCTGTGTACAGAGCCCAAAGATAGAGTATAATGGTACTCAAACCAATACAAACAAATGCTAATAAAACCAATATGTACTAGGCTGAAAAACTATAAATCCCAGCCAATGAACAAAGTGAAGGGAGATGTTTAACATACAAAATGCAGGTTCAAGTAAAGTATTCAACAACTCCAAAAAGACAAATGGGAGGGGTTACAGTACAAGCCCATTACAAGTATAAAATCGATAAAAATAGAAATAAGACCAAACGCGTTTCGACATCAAGTCTTCTTCAGTTGTCTAAAAAATGCTGGGGGAAAAATAATATCAGTGATTTATCAAAGAAATATAATGGAAACCATATTGTAGATGAATCATATTACAAATACTTTTTTGTTGACACGAGCATTTCTGTCTTGTTTGAATTAAACTTCTATTAGCATACCTTCATTTGGTCCATTAATGACAGCAGGCACTGGCTTAGCAGTCAAACAGCTTCCTTGGAGCTTCATGGTAACACTGGACCTCAAAACTCTGGAAACCTCTCCCAGTGGTTTCACATTATTTTAAACAGCATGAGGAGCAAAACCTGACTACCTGGAGCTGGGAGGTTTCCACATGCTACAGAACTTCCCCTAGAAAAGGACTATTAGAAAGTGGATTATGTCTTATCTCTGAATGTTCAGTTTGTAGCCTGAGGATGCAAGCCAATGCACACTTAACCTGAAGGCAAATCACATTCAGTTTACTGAAACCTATTGCTGAATGTGTTCATAGGATTCCCCTTTTATGAAGTAATATAGTGTGCAAATAATTTCCCTTGGGGGACCTTTAGTTACAAGCTGAACAGTCCCATAATGTTCTGTCACCCCAGAACACCCCGCAGTTTTGGACAGTATTTATGTGCTACAATATGCTGTATCTTATCAAAGACATTGTTAAACTAAGAATCAAATGCCAAACTGCATGTACAATCCTATGTTATTTTTTTCCTCCAGACTTACATTGGTTCCATAGTTGCCTCAGTAAACCCGTATAAGACCATCCCAGGCCTCTACGATCGCACCACAGTGGAGGAATATAGCCGACACCACCTGGGAGAAACTTCACCTCATATCTTTGCTGTTGCCAATGAGTGCTACCGCTGCCTATGGAAACGTCATGACAACCAGTGTGTTCTCATCAGGTACCTGAATGCTGTTTTAATTATTCCAGCCTTTTTCTTGAATATCAAGTTTGAAATGGGAGTTGGGGCAATACAAATTGGCACTTGGATAAGGGGAAGAGTGCAGAGGAGGGGTTTTAATCCTTTCCCCTGTAACAGTGAATTGTAAGATATGTGGTGATGTAACCATGATCTTAATCTCTTCTTGAAAGACAGTTATTTCAATTCATATGTATCCTGTGGTCATATAATCTGTCTAGCTGTCTGTCTGCACATACTTTGTGGCTTATTCACTTAGACCTCATTTCACTCTGAACAATGATTTTCCCACTGGGTTATGTCTTGCTGGGCTGCAAATTAATTTGTCACCACTAGTCTTGAATGAGCAATTCCATCCAAAAATGGGGGAAAGAGACCTTTAGAAAGTTCATAAATAAGAAGAGGAACAATTAAAGCTCTTGCATCTGCTGGTTGATTGAGTCTGCTGGTCGGAACTTGATTGTTTTCTCGGTTGTTTCTCTGAACTGTTCTTCCATTTAATGAGGCTAAAATGATTTCTGAGTCCATCTCTGATGTTTAGTGGTATTCTGAGTGGTACTGCTTCAGTGATTGTGTATTGATAGTGATCAGTACTAATGCTGCACAACACTTTTCAAAATGAAGATGGCATTTTCACCTTTTCTTATATCCACCTCAAGCAAGTAGCAAGATCTGGCAATTGTCTGAGTAGAGTAGAGACAATACTAATATTATGAAGTATTATTTTTCACACTATTGCTAATAACAATATTATGTGATATGCACTAAACTTAGACATAATAAGGCACCTTCCCTCAAAATCTGCAGTTTAGAAGCTGCTTTGCATATCAAAATTCTTCTTTTTTAAAAAAAAGAAATAACCTTCCGAGGAAGATTCAGCCCTGAAACAGATGGCACGGATGGAGCGGTCTTGGGCCAATCTGGTGCCGTTTGCACCAGGACCATGGCAACTGCATGTGCCTAGTTCCAATCCAAGCTGCCACAATGATCCTGAACTGGGCTACCAGAAGGAGTGGATTCTGTCCACTTTTTCTTGGCCCAGTTCTTATGCAATGGCATTGTCATGGCTTCAGGCCATGTTCGGGGCATATATCATCTAAACACAGTGCCTCCAACGCAGCCTGAAGCCATGTCATTTTGCCATGTGTTTCGGACCTCAGAAGAGTACATTCATTGGACTCACAAAGTACAGATAGACTGCAGTTTCAGGCTGCACTTAGGAGACTGCATCTTTGGCAGTCATCTTGTTTGCAAGTGAAAAAAGATGCCTGCTAATGAGAAGGCTCACCTGGACCTTTCCTCTTTGTGTTATTAGTTCAATGTGTGCAAGGACTTTTGTTTGTTTGATGAATGACCAGTAAACTTAAATGATCTAGAAAATGTTTAAACACAAGAGCAATTAAATCACATAATTGTGCTGCAGAAGTAGATTAGCTACTAGCATGAAACTTGTTTTGTATTGATTAACATGTGAATACATGTGATGGGAAATGATGAGTAGTCTGATATTTCAAAAGCTCGTATACCTCCAACAGAAGCTGTTAATGTTTCAGAGAGCCTTACCTGGTCCTGGGTTTCACTTCATCTCTTTTCTGACCCATTCATTAAAGTTCCTTTTGTTAAGTAGGCAGAGATCCAGACTTTCCATCTCTCCTCTCTCCCTCCCTACCTTCACTTGACACCACTTGCCTGACTACTGTGTAAGAAAGTGCTCACTGTACAGGACAGCCAGTGGTGCTTTACACATAGGACAAACAAGCAGGCAGCAGCAGTATTCATGGTATTTTCACAGCAAGGTAAGGTGAAGAGGGGAAAGACAAGTCAGAAGGGTAAGCAGCAATAAAGGGGGTGGAATTTTTCCTCTTGTTTCAGATAGCAGTAAAACATGTGGCTTTTAAGCTCCTCTGTTCTTTTGGGGAGAGCTGACTGCTAAAAGTTGGTGGCTCTATGGTGTTTCTCACAGCTTTGTCTACTTCTCTGACAAAAGACCTTATATGTGTCATAGCACAAAAACATCCATTAGGCCAGTGCTAAAGCAGGAGCAGTATAGTGTAAACTCAGCTTTAGTGCTTGCCATTCTTCTCCCTAGAAACTAATTTATCCCTCTTCTTTTACCGAAAAGGCTTCCCTCCCAAACTACTAAATGCCAGTCCCTTTGTTAAACTGTGTTGTCTAATTACAGAGTGTTGGAAATTTTATTGTCTGAAAGTTTCAACTACATATTATGAGCCAGAGTATGATTCCAAAATATCATTCTAAAGTATTTTGGGGAAAGAACAGTTTGTAGAGGAGATCTAGTAAACTGGAGAGGGCATATTTCACCCTCCATTGTGCTTCCAGTACTGTATTTGGGACTAGGATTTGATGATGAGACCTGATAATCTATACTCTACTACTTCCTCTCTTAGTTTTTTAGACTCACAGCTGGGCTTGGAGCAGGGCAGAAGCTCAGCAGTTCAGTAGCCTTAGCTATGTTCTTGTTGCCTCTACAAAGATTTGCTAGCATAATTTGACAGATTTATTGTAAAGTTTTGTTTCCAATTTTACATTTTTAAGACATGGATACTGTAAATCAAGTACAAATAGTATGCATTCTACATCAGTAGATAATGGTATATGCATGCTTAAATTGCAGAGTGTTTTTCAGTGGAATATGGGGAAATAGTTCCTGGGAAGGTAGAACTGGCCTTTTGATTCATGATATCTTACTGGAAAAAGTCACCCTTCCAGTGTACATGTACTGTGGTGAGTTTTCAGAAGCTGGCACTGGGAAGGATACAATAAAAAAGGGATGCACTCCTTCATAAATGTAGGATTTCTGGAAAGCCTTGTAAACATTGCTAGTTGTTCGTCTACATTAGCATTAGCTATACCGCTTCATAGTGAAGTTAGCACTCTCTAATTGGTTTACAATGTGTAAGCCAATTGCCTCCAACAATCTGGGTACTTGTTTTACTTACTCTGTGTTATGTATTAGTTATTATAGATTGAGAAAGAAGGTTTTCACCTCAAGAGACTGTAATACAATTTTTTTCAAAATAAATAAAGTGTAATCATCAAACCAGATGAGTGAAAGCAAAGCAAGTTGCTACAGAGAATAGGCGTTACTATGAGTGGGATGGGTCCCTGCCAAAAAGACATGGGTGTGGGACAAGATCCTTGGATCTGTCAAATACATGCCGTTTCTCATAGCAGAGACGGCAGGAAATCCTTTCAACATTAGTCACGTTTTTGGCAATGTGTGATGAAAGCTGCAATGTTGTGTTAGCAGTGACTTATTTCATGCCAAATACAGTAGGAACTGCATGTCTGTCAGCATTCTCTCATCTCTGTCCAGTGACAGTTATAAAGTCAATTGATCATGGGTTGTATTCTTGGCTGTTAAGACTCCTGATGAAATAGACATCTTGGAGTGTTGTTAGTGTGATTGGTTGTCTTCTCTTTTCCCTGTGCTGTTTATTGGCATAGCTGGAAAAAGGGCTAAGTACACTGACTACCACAGAGACAGAGGAAAAAGAAAATGAGAATTTCTACAATGGAGTCCAGGAAGAAATTGACAGCACACCAAAACAGGATTGTTTGGTGATCATAGTTGATTGAAATGCCAAAGTAAGAAGCAGAGCAGAATCAGATGCAGTAGGAAGATTTGGGTTGCAGGTGAGCAACTAATAAATTTTACGAGGCCAAAAAATCTGATAATAATAATAATAATAATAATAATAATAATAATAATAATAATAAAGATTTGTTTCTAGCCCACCCAATCACGAAGAATCTGGGCGGGTTACAACAATAAAATACATCAAATTACAATAGAGTTTAAAAAAAGTATTCATCACAAATACTTTCTTCATACAACAAGAGAAGAGATTGTACACATGAACATTGCCAGATGGTTAACACAAAACCCAAAGAATTATATAATAGGCAACATAAAATGGTGAGGCTCCATTCTTGCTGCAAAAACAAGACCAGGTGCAGACTGTGGCACAGACCATGAACTACTAATTTCCAGAATTAGAATAAAACTGAAGAACACCAAATCAATCTCCATGCCAAAATATTATCTGAATAACATTCCAACAGGATTTTTAAAAAGTGTGAGAAATAGATTTGCATTGTTGAGCCTAGTCAACGAGGACGCAGAAGAACTATGGACAGAAGTCAGGGACATAGTCAAAGAGGAATGCAGAAAGTCAATACCATTGGGCAAAAAGAAGAAGAAACAATGGATGACAGATGAAATGCTTCAAGCAGTCAAAGAAAGATGAGAAGCAAAAGAAAAGGGAGACAGGTACAAATTCAGAACCATGAATTCTCCTGTCCAACAGTTAGTGCACAAGGATAAAAAGAACTACTATGGCAAGCAGTGCAAAGAAATAGAAGCCGACAACAAAAAAGAGACCTGTTCTGCAAGATGCAGGAACTCAAAAGAGAAATTTAAACCAAGGATGGGGATGCTCTAGGCTCAGAAAAGGAACATAATAATATAATGAAATAAAAAAATGATGAATACAATACACAGAATACAGTGGACCCTTGTTATACGCTGGGGTTTGGTTCCAAGATCCCCCATGTATAACAAAATCCGTGTATGCTCAAGTCCCATTAAATATAATGACATACTAAAATGGTGCCCTTTATAAAAAAATGAAAAATCAAGGTTTGATATTTGAAATTTATACTTTTTTGGAACATTTTCAAACCATGGATGCTTGAATCCATGTATAAAAAAATCTGTGTATAAGAAGGGCCGACTGTATTAAAATGTGAAACAGATTGACACATGGGAAGAAGAAACCGCTGAACCTCTGAAGATGCACCCCAAATTCTAGAAAGCAGAAGAATAAATTACCAGGAACAAATGACATAGCAATAGAACTGTTATAATGCACAGAGACAGAATCAAGTACTGTTCGAATTAAAATTTTCTAACAGTTATAGAAAACAAAACAATGGCCCATAGACCACCAAAAAGCAGACACAAAATATTGTAGTAACTATAGAACCATCGCATTACTTGTCCATTCAAGTAAAGTCATGCTCAAAATTCTGCAGAAAAGACTCCTGCCATTTATGGAGAAAGAAATCCCAAAGATATAAGCTGGATTCAGGCAAAGAAGAAGCACTAGGGGCCACATTTCAAACATACTGTAGTGCACCAAGGAATTCCAAAAGAAAATCTTCATGTCTTTGATTACACCTTTGACTGTATTTATCATGGAAAACGATGAAATGCTCTCAAAGAAATGGGAGTGCCACTAAATTTGATAATCCTGATGTGTAATTTATACTTAGGTCAAGAGGCTGCCGTCAGAACAGAATAAGGGGTCAATCAGCAGAGGGGTAAGGTAAGGCAGCATACTTTCATCCTATTTATTCAACCTGGATGCAGAAAATATAGTATGAAAAACAAGCCTAGACTCAGAGACAGGGAGAGTGAAGATTGGAAGAAGGAACATCAACAACCTTAGATATGCAGACATCACAATATTACTACCAGAAAACAGCAAGAACTTGGAACAGTTACTGAGGTAGGTTAAAGAAGAAAGTACCAAGGCTTAATTCCAAACATCAGGAAAACAAAAATAATGACCATAGAAGATCTTCAAAAAAGTCATCCGAGATAGTAAGAAAATTGAAATAGTCAAAGAGTTCCTATACCTTGGATCAAACAGTGATCGGAATGGAGACTGCATCAAGAAATTAGAAGAAGACTAGGATTGAGAAGAGCAGCTATTAAAGAACTAGACAAAGTCCTAAATTGCAAAGATAGAACTTTGAACACTAAAGTGAGGGTTGTCCAAGTCCTAGTACTCCCAGTCACTATGTATGGATGTGAGAGCTGGACAGTGAACAAAGCTAATAGTAAGAAAATCAATTCATTTGAGATGTGGTGCTGGAGGAAAGTGTTGATGATACTGTGGGCAGCCAAGAAGGCAAACAAATGGGTTCTAGAACAGATCAAGCCTGAATCCTCCCTGGAAGCCATGATGAACAAATTAAGCTGTCATACTTTGGCTACATCATGAATTATTAGAAAAGACGGTGATGCTCGCAGAGGTAGAGGGCAAGAAAAAGAGAGGAAGATCACATGCCAGATGTGTAGACTCAGTCAGAGAGGCCATGGACCTGAGCCTGGAGGACCTGAGCAGAGTGGTTGAGAATAGGGGGGCTTGGAAGTGTCTCATGCATGGAGTTGCCATGAATTGAGGTTGACTCAAGGGTAGTTAACAACAATAAACACACACCCCCTTTGAAATAAAATGATTTTGGGATATAGGAACATAAAATATTGTTCTTTCACAGATGCTTCCATTTTGTTCTGTTTCCCCTTTTGGGCTGTCACAGAGGTGTTTAAAAACACTTTGAATTGACAGGGCTGCTGCTGCTGCTGAAGTTATATAGATGAGCTCTGTACCTGTTATGTTGGTTTTCTGTAGTAAGAACAGCATTAACTGGAATAGAGTCCATCCCCTTGACCTGAGTAGGTAGGAATAATGCTGCTGTTCACATCCAGGTCTTCAGATACAAAACCAAAGAGTTGAAAAATAAGATAGAATAAGAAGGAAAAAATAAATCATTCTTTTAAAAAAGGAAGAACTGATTTTGATGTTTGTTTTACTTTTTCTACTTGAGTCCCCAGTTTTATTAGGATCAAAACATGCATGGTATGTGTGTGTGCGCACACACGCATGCACTATGTTCTTTAAGTTGTTTCTGGCGACCTTAAGGTGAACCTATCATGACGTTCTCTTGGCAAGATCAGTTCAGAGGAGGTTTGCCATTGGTGAGAGGCTGTGACTTGCCAAGGGACACCCAGTGGGTTTCATGGCCAAGTGGGGTTACTTGCACTAGTGCATCTGTGTCCCACTGCCCTCTTTTTAAAAAGCCTATCATGCTTGGAGAGAGAGGAGTTGAGAGCACAGAAGTGAAAGGGGAAGCAGAGGCCAGATTCCATAGGATGGAAACATGGCTGTTAAAGTGGAATCATCGTGCTATAAACTGTAGTGTGAAAGGGCCCTGCTTAGCTCCATGCTTATGTGCCATTGTACCATGCTCAAGTGTTGTGAGATATTATTATACCACATTGTATTTAGTCCTTTTATAGTTAATATATAAAGTGTGTGTGTATACAACAGTATGAAACATTTTAGAACTCTTTTTTTTTGCAATATCTGATTTTTGAGAGCAGCAGTCGCCCTCTAGTGTCTTGTCCAATTATTTCCTGCTTTGTGTAGACCTAGTAATCTGAATATATAGTACTGTATAGTGACTGTATAATTATAATGATTTATAAGGTCATTGTCATTTAAAATATATGTTTTCTTCAACTGGAAAAGCATGAGGGGTATTCCACAATATATTGCTTTATACTTCAAATAGATATTCATTCTGGTAACTAATGTAAGAGAAGGCGCTGTTAAACTAGGAGTGTTCTGATCCAGATCTTGCCTTGTGGTGGCCTTAGCTATTCACCTCTTCTCTGTGTTTCATACTTTGGCTTACTTTGTTGTCCTCCAGTTGTTTGGACTACAGAATCTGCCAACTTCCTGAAGCATGGATGATGGAAGTTGTGGTCTAAAGCATCTAAGGGGTACCAGATGAAGGCAGGCTGGAAGGAGTATGTTTGTATGTGTGTATTTACATGCGTGTGTATATATCAACCTTTTTCCCAACCATGTAATTGAAGGAAGCATTTTTTGTTGTTGTCAACTATCTTCAAATCGATATTGACCCATGGCGACCCTGTGGATGAGACTCCAAGACTCCCTGTCTTCCACTGCTCTGCATACCAAAATTAAAAAGAGACAGAGTTAAAAACAGTCACCAGTATGACATATAAAAGGTTAAATAATAATAATATAATAATAATAATTATTTGTATCCTGCCTCTCCCTGTATTGGATTGAGGCAGATAACAACATACAAGGTGGGTAACAACATACCCACAATATAAATTATGCAATCAATAGAATTTTAACCTGTCTAAAACATATCCATTAAAAGGGAGCAGTACAATACAATTACAAAAAAAAACCTTTCTACTGTACTTTAAAAGAGTCTTTTAAAACACACATACACAAAACAGTATTTGCCTGCCACCAGATGCCTTCATTAGAATATTTTTTTAAATCATTTCAGGATTCTAAAGTGCTGTCTGAATCACATGGGGATCAACAGTTTTCCAGATGTTGGATTAGGATCCCCCCAGCATTTCTGACCATTAGCTAGGGCAGCTGGGACTTGCGGTCTGACAACATCTGCTTGGCGTCATAAATCCCACCTTGATTTCAGTACTAACTTCGAGACTGACAAATTTGGGGGGGATCCTGGAGGCCACTCGCTGTTTCTTGTAACCCAGCAAAATTGTGTTTTCTTGCTTTTGGTTCCAGAAAGGCCAAACTAGTCTGCCCCTCCACTACCCAGATTAGAGCAGCTGTCCAAAGGGAAGAGCTGCAGGCTATGTCTTCATATGTTGTTAGCCACCTGTGGCTGTCCACATGTTTCAACCCACATAATGAGCAGCCTTGCACTTCTTTGAAAGCTGCCTTTTTTTGGCTCTGACCTAAACCAATTGTTAGTCATCCACTGAACTAATGGTAACTTCGTATGTCAACTCTTATCCATATTCCAGTGATTCAGTTAATCTACTTGAACTGGGACTAACAAATAGGAGTCAGGCCTTTGTATATTGCTAATACCTTCAAAACAAAGCCATCCTCTGGTATTGTATTCTGCCATCTTTCCCTGTTGATTGTGATAATTTTATTTATAGTTGCTATTGGTAACTGTAGGTAAAACCTACAACCCCTCATAATGAGTTTTATTAACATACTGATGTAGAGCATATGAAGGAAACAAATCAAGTCTTTTTTTCCTAATTCTTTTTGTTTGATTTGAAAGCAGCCAAGATTGTTGGGGTGGTAGTTGGAAGGAAGGATTCTTCTTGTGAGATAGTTATGCCTGAGGTGTGAAATTCATCCGATAATGAATTTTTAGCTTTAGCATCTTCAGGTTAATAGAAACATAAAACAAGTTACTGTTTGGACAAACATCAAACTTTCATGGCGAGATTTTTTTCAAGATAAAAATGCGTTTTATGAACTCATCAGACAGTAGAGCTTTATGTCTTACCTATTGTGGCAGATAATACAGAGCAGAAATTGAACTGGAGTGTGTTTGAAGTGTCTTGCTTTGTTACATTACAGAAAAGTCCAAGGATACCAAGGTTGAATTTTCATATTCTACTTTAAAATTAGTTTTTCAGTGGATGGTTTCAGCAACTCGGCAGGATAATGGCGGGACATTACAGCAGGACTCTTCCCCTCAGCAGAGTTTAGCAAAGTTACTTTTTAGAATGTAGCACCCTTAATTCCCCACCCAGCTTGACATGTAGTAGTCCAAACAGTTGTCATTGCAGTCATAAAATATCATTTTCCTTAGCTCTTTCCTACAATCCATCTCCATGTTGAAGATTGTTTGTGTAATATAGTATGGTATAGTAATAGCATGCAGGGCAGGTGGGTGTCAACCTTTCTTCCCAGTGCCTTGGTTCTGATCTGTTTCAGTGCTTCTCCCTTGGGATTATTTTTACCCTCAGCAATGATCTGTCACTGCTCAATCTTAGTCTTAGCAGAACCATTACGTACATAATGGGTTGAGATGATATACGAGTAAGTATAATATCACCTCTGTCAAACAAGATCAGTGCACAACCTGATAATGTGCCAAAGTCTTGGTTTTCTATGATTCCAAACAAAACTGTACCACAGTTCTCAGAAATAGTAGCTATTAATTAAGCTATTAAGAAAGAACATAAGATTAATAATACTTTTTTCTGTTTAATTCACTTACTACAGTGGGCTGTTCTGGTGGCTGAAAACATAATGCAATGTTGTTGTTGTTGTTGTTGTTGTTAACTGCTCTCGAGTCAATGTTGTTGTTAACTGCTCTCGAGTCAATGTTGACTCATGGTGACCCTGTAAATGAGACATCTCCAAGATGCCTCCCTCCCTGCTCAGGTCCTGCAGGCTCAAGCCCATGGCTCCCTAATGGAGTCTGACCATCTGATGTGTGGTCTTCCTCTCTTTCTACTGTCATGTACCTTTCCTAGCATCATTGGCTTTTCTAATGAGTGATTACTTCTCATGGTGTGATTAAATACAACAGCCTCAATTCAGTCATCCTGGCCTCTAGGGAGAGTTTAGGCTTGATCTATTTTAGGACCCATTGGTTTGTCTTTTTGGCTGTTCACAGTATCCTTAGCATTCTTCTCCAGCACCACATCTCAAATGAGTTGATTTTCTTTCTACCAGCTTTTTTCACTGTCCAGATCTCATATCCATACATGGTGACTGGGAATACTGTACTATGGCTTGGACAATCTTAGGTTGTTAATGTTCCTTCCTCTGATCTTCACTCCTCCTGCCTCTGAGTCTAAGCCTGCTCTGTTTATGATATTTTCTGCATTCAGATTGAACCAATAGGGTGACAGATTGCAGCCTTGCCTGACCCTTACCCTGCCATCTTTAAAGCAATACACATAATATATTGCACTGCAGCTGCCAGTCACAGACCAAACAACTTTTTCAGTAGAATCATTTGCCAGTCTCTGGTAAGTTGTCATGATTTTGACATGGGTTTTTCATAGAAGTCTTATTGTGCTTTTGTTTTCTAGTGGTGAAAGTGGTGCTGGTAAAACAGAGAGCACTAAGTTGATTCTGAAGTTTTTGTCTGCGGTGAGCCAACATTCACTGGAACTCTCTCGTAAGGAGAAGACCTCTAGTGTTGAACAAGCAATTTTGGAGAGCAGGTATTGTGTTGATCGTGTCACTTTTGTTCCACAGGACTTTGCAGAGGACAAATTAACAATAAGGAAAGCCTGTTGAAGGATTATATGCCAGAACAGATGATTTCCTGCTTAGCTGTTAGAAAACAAAACTGCTACAGTACTTGGAAGCAGCAAATAAACCAAAAGCACTTGCTGTTTTCCAAATTAGACTTTTACCTTTTGAATGAACATCTTTTTTGTTTCCCTCATGTGTATAGTACACAGGTGTAGACCTCTGCACTTGCTAAATATGTAGAACCCAAGACAAGAGGTGTGTTCCTATTTTGTTTTGTTTTATCAAACCCAAACAAGGTCATGAAACAGGATCATCTGACCTTCTTGCAGTGGCATAAAATGTTTGTCTAAATAGTGCCATAGAAATGTAAGGACAAATCTATTGCATCAGACCAAAGGCTTGAGCAGTCCAGTGTCCTGTTTCCACCACGGTTATCTTGATTCCTCTGGGAAGGCCATAAGCAGGACTTAAGAACCGTAACCCTCTCCTGCTGTTGTTTCCCCTGCCACAAGCATCCACAAGGACATTAAGTGATGAGTTATTTCAGTGAAAATGTAAGTATGAATGTAAACATGTGTATGACTCTTCAGATGACTGGACGTAGATATGGCTTCTCGCTGAATATACATTTGTTGGCAAACTGGGGCTTGCCTTTATATGATGTAGGAAATGACTGCAATTATTTGTTGATTTAAAAAACCCTAAGTACTTGCCCTTTACAAACCTACAGGATGGGGACCATTTCAAGAGCCCTGTATTCTTCTTTTGCAGATGTTGTTCTTACATGTATATAATTTATGATTCACTTATTTTACGTTGCCAGGTACATTAAAAATAAATAGGTTTTCTTTTTCTGAAGGAGCTTACACTTTAATTGCAAGTTTCACCAATGAATGAATATGGCAAAAGGAGAGACATGAAAAGTGTTGCAACGGTCACATAGCTGTGGTTAAATGTCTTCACAGCATCTTTGTATGACTTAATAATAACTGGTCTGCACTAATTATAGTTCTTTAACTTTACTGTGGGGGGAGCGAAAAAATATGAATACAAGAGGTTAAAGGGACTGGTAGGCAAATGGATATGAAAAGACAGCATGGTATAGTAATTTCTGGTTTTCAGTGAACCTATTAATGGGTGACAGGGAGGGATGAAATTTCTTTGCTTTACTGCTCAACCCTTTAACTTACATCTACTGTCACCTCTCCATTTTCATGGACTTGGAATCTGCGTCTCTCACCTGTTTGCAGGTGGCAAACGGAGGGGGACAAAATGGGGTGCACACTACCATTCAAGTCAGTGGGGCTTAAATATTGACAATTTTCTGTATTTTGGGGTGGGGGTCCAGAATGGATCCCCCGTGAAAATGGAGGGGCAACTGTAGCTGAAGAGTTGTTTAAGCATAATGTCTCCAGAGACAGTTTTACTATCAGTTCTAAATCTTGATGCAAATGTGCCTTGAGTGCAGTGGAAGACCTCAGGGGAAGTGGACTCTTTACACAGGATGAATTTTAAAATAAATAAATAAATAAATATCCAAGTTCTAATGATGAGGTTTATTGCAATTGCTGTGGCTAATTCATACTTCTGGTGTGTATTTTTCCACAGTCCAATTATGGAAGTTTTTGGCAATGCAAAGACTGTTTACAATAACAACTCAAGTCGCTTTGGGAAATTTATTCGGCTAAACTTTTGTCAGAAAGGCAACATTCAGGGAGGGAAAATAGTAGATTGTATCCTTTGAGTTTTTTGTGATTGCTTTTGTATGACAGTATGATAACTACATGTACTGGTATATAGTGAACAAATGAAACCTTGTCTGCCTTTCGATCAGTATCCAACATCTCTTAAAAACAGTTTGTACACTCAGTAGCATACTTCTTCTATCCTTTTATCATAGATTGTCATAGAATGCTGTTGAGGAAGAATAATTTTTAAGTTAAAAAAAAAATCTACCTGTTGCTTCAACTGAATCCTTGGGGGTAATTCTGTCCAAGCCACCTTTTGACTAGGCCAAAGGGAATGACAGAATATCAGATAAATTCAACATTCAAAATTAGCTGGATTGTCATCTGAATCCACATGTGCATGTTGTGATTAACCAGTGGCAAGGTTACTTCAAGTTGCAGTCAGGAGGAGGAGGAGGAGGAGAAGTAAGAGGCCCCATAGGGCCTGGCTTTAAGTTAGTTAAACATTCTTGATGGCTTTGCCCATCCTACGCTGTGGCTTATTTCTGGTTTGGTAAGCAAAATAAGGAATGAGGCCCTGATCATTATTCATTTAAAACATTTCCCAGTTGGCAAAGCCCAAGGGACATTTTATAAAAAACAAAAACATTCCCCAACATTACAGATTTTGCAATAAATGCAAAAAGCCAAGTATTAAATTGCATTAAATTGAATGGATATTTAGAGCCAGTATAATGACCTGTTTAGTCATCACTAGGCAAGAGGTGCTGTCTTGTCCTTTAGGAATACAAGGATGGCTGCAACTGTTATGGCAGTAGGTAAATTATGTGACTCTCTCTGTGTGGGAGGGAAGGAAGCAGAAGAAAACAGAAACCTCTCTTCCAAATTGTATATGAAAAATGACCAAATGCATCCTGCATATCTAATCATTTTCCTTTAGTTACTGACAGAAATTTCACCAAGATTGTTTTTTATCCAGACATAGAACTGAGCAACGAATAAACAAATTGCCTTTAAAACTGTCACCCAATGACACGATTAAAAATACTTTTTAAAAATACTGATGGACACAGCAGGCTCTGCCACCTTTTATGATATATCTGTAAAACAAAACCTTTACCAAGCAAGTATGTGTACGTAAGGTATTGTGTTCTCCCTCCTCATGCTCAGCAAAACCATTTTATTCCTTGACCCATCTACCTGTTACCTGCAAAAGATTTATTAGAGAAGGTAAGAAAATAGCTGTTTTTTCTTAACCATTTAAAGATAATAGTTTTGCTGAGAATTTCAACTGTATAATGTTTAATATGTCCCTAAACATATTTTCTCTCATAGAATCGAGTAGTAAGGCAAAACCCAGGAGAGAGAAATTATCACATATTCTATGCCCTGCTGGCAGGGATGGAGGGAGAAAAAAGAGGTGAGAGCCTGTCTTCTGACTGAATAATTTTTCACAGTGTCTTTTTGTCAGGTGTTTCCCAAAGATTACTCTTCCTTACATTTGTGGT
Source organism: Sceloporus undulatus (assembly GCF_019175285.1). Classification (NCBI taxonomy): domain Eukaryota; kingdom Metazoa; phylum Chordata; class Lepidosauria; order Squamata; family Phrynosomatidae; genus Sceloporus; species Sceloporus undulatus. The sequence continues at coordinate 153,502,740 of NC_056525.1, read as the reverse complement.
TGACACCATAAATCTTGCTAAATAAGTAGATAGTATGTGTGTGTGTATGTATGTGTATGTGTGGAGAGCGAGAGAGAAAGAATGAAAGTAAATATAGATACAGTAGTGCAATTATATGTACACACACACACACACACAAGCAGACATATAGAAGTGCTATCTTCCCACATACCAAACAAATCTCCATTTCCCACTGCCTTCTCAGTGCACCTTATTCCATGTTCTGCCATATGTGAGCTGCATTCCATTTGTTTTGGTTTTGATTAAGATAATGCCATGCAGAACAGGTACTAATCTCTGCCCCTCACTCCGGTAAACTCCCTGTTATTACACATAAAACAGAAATATGTGAATAGTGATAGAAAGAAGTAATTTTCAGGGAAAGTGGAAGCAGGATAGGAAATGTCACCAGTCCTTGTGGACAGGGGAACCTGTAAGGAAAGGCATATTAAGGGATATGTGTCAATTCTAGATGATAAAGGCACACAGAAAGCCAGAATGTTCTGTCATACTTGTAACATTCCTTGCCCCTTTTGAAATTTGCTAAGTCAAAGCTCAATCATTTTTGCACAGAATCCTATGAGGTTTCATTTCTTAGGACTTGTGTGGGCATTTCTTGTGTATGATAGAAACATCACTTTTCGATTACTGCTATTGCTTACTGAAATTACTTGTTTGTGTTTGTTAAATTCCTGAGAAAAGACATTAAGAAATGTCAGATAAAATGACAGGTGATAATTTTTTATGTTACTTCTCTTGTGTATCGGAAGTAAATTACCTTTCTGTATTTTATGTATAATAACATGATATAGTTGTTTCTCCTGTTTCTAGAGTGATAATTTTTTATGTTACTTCTCTTGTGTATCGGAAGTAAATTACCTTTCTGTATTTTATGTATAATAACATGATATAGTTGTTTCTCCTGTTTCTAGATGCATTTTACTTATCTGCACCGGAAAACTATCACTACCTGAATCAGTCTGGATGTGTAGCAGACAAGACAATCAATGACAAAGAAACTTTCAAAGAAGTTATTGTGAGTTTAACAAGCCTCTTCTTTACACTTGTCCATAGGCTCCATCCACCTCACAGAATCTGGTGTAGCTCCAGAGCTCGTCTTCCCCTCAGGAATCTCCAGATGGATTGTTAGGTGCTGCTGCTTGGATGCTCTCTGAGTGTCTTTGGAGAACAGCACCCTCTTGTTTGTGCTTCCTTCCACCCAGCAGCTCTCTTAGGAAAAACCTGGTAGAGGGTAGTGTTGAATGCCATTTCTCCAAAGGACTTTCTTTGCCTTGGAGTTCCAGTTATCCAATAGATTCAGATACAAGACAGGGCAGGGAGATTAACAAAGGCATCCGTTTTACCTGAGATGACGTTTCCTGTGGTTCAGTTGCTCTCATTAGTTTTCTTTTCTTTGAATATACAGTATATCTGCAAACAATGTACATAGTAAACAAAGGATGAATTTTCTTTCTTTAGATGTTTCCAGTACTGTTACCACACCTTTTAAATAGATGATATGGTCGCCCTACACTATTTAGCATAAAAATAGAAGTGGACTTGGAGAAACTTCCTTTTTTTTTTTGTTATGGGAGAGCAGTCCATTAAGAGTACCAGAGATATAAAAATGGCCCCTAGACCCACCACGGTTGTCAACCCTTGCTGAAAATTAAGGGTGATCAATTGCATGAAGGGAAAGAACCTAGTTCACCCTAGTTCCCCTCAACATACTGCGCGCATGCACGCACACACGCACACACACACACACACACACCCCAAGATGAAATAACTCCATTTAGTAGTCCCTCTCAAAATGGTGACTGGAAGTAAAGTTGCATCACTTCCTGTTGACATTTTAAGAGAGATTACAAGGAAAGATAGGCATTTTTGAGGGTTGTGGGGTTAATGGGTTTGGGTGGGTTTCTGGCAAAACATTACAGTGAACCTTTGTTAAACCTTGCTGGGGTTTAGTTCCAGGACCCACGTGGATATCAAAATCTGTGGATCCTCAAGTCCCACTAAAAACAGTGGCATAGTTTACTGGTGTCCTATATATAAAATGGCAAAATCAAGGTTTACTTTTTGGAATTTTTTTCAAGAATGTTTTCAAGCTGGGGATGCTTGAATTCATGAATGAAAAATCTGTAGATATGGAGGTACAACTGTATATGCAAATCACATTGGGAGGCTTTAGGGTACAAGATGGAAGGCATCAGGGACTGCAAAAGTGGGGTTTAGGAGCTGCATGCAGCCCATAGTCCACAGTTCGCCCACCCCTGCTATGGATAGACTCTGTGGCATCAGCAATATTGAGATCTAGTTTACACACTCATAACCATTTGGTATAAACTGTCTTCCAAATATTTATTTTATTAATTTAAATCTCCTTCCCATGGCCTCCTCCCAGTATCAGTGCAGGAAAAGGAACAGGGCTATAGACCTCTGATTCCATGCCAGCTCTTAAAGACTGCATCCCTCTGGTTTACTGTGTCTTGTGAATTTTGTGAAATTGAAAAACAAGGAAGATACCCATCTGTATTCCCATTATATGTACCAATCTATACAAATTGCCACTGGGATTGTAGGTATTATTTCTGACTGTATCCCCAGTTTGAGGTTTAGACACAATGTTTCTTTGTGGAAACAAGAAACCTGGGGAAATATGGAGCTGCTTGTATAGACAGAAGAAAAAAAACAACTAATATTCGACTTCACAAAAAAGATATTGTGTCAAACACTCGTAGTTCAATCACATTGTGTCTTTTCTACTAGACGGCTATGGAAGTGATGCAGTTCACCACTGAGGAGGTGCGAGATGTTCTTCGACTTCTTGCTGGCATTTTGCATCTTGGCAACATTGAATTTATAACTGCTGGTGGAGCACAGGTGTCATTCAAAACAGGTGAGAGAGCTGGCTGCTCATGTGTATCATTTTATTTATCTCCTGCCTCTCTAGTTCAAACACAACACTAGTGAAATTTTGCTAAATAAGTTTAAAACCATCAAATCAGCTCTTTTTCACACACCCAAATTCAATTTTTCATAATTTACACTGATTCCCTTTGAAAACATACTAAACTTGACAGCAGTAGGGGGTGAGAAATGCATTCAGCTAAAGAGAAATAGACTTTGTGAACAATAAATTGATGCTGAGGTTATCTATCGGAGCCAGCATGGTGTAGTAGTTTGAGCATTGGACAATGACTCTGGAGACCAGGCCTCAAATCCCCATGTGGGCATGGAAAGCCACTGGGTGTTTTAATTGTATTGTTTTTTAATGTTGTGAATCACCCTAAGTCTCAGTTTTGGAAAAGAGTGGGAAATAAATAAATAAAATCACTTGCTTTTTCCTCCATAGATGGCCTTAGGTTTCAGTTGTCATCCCACGTGCTACTGCTCTGCTTGCCAGTATCAGCTTCTAATCATTTCTTTTATTTATTATCCTTGTTGCTAGCTCTGGGTAGATCCGCAGAGTTACTTGGGCTGGACTCAACACGACTAACTGAAGCATTAACACAGAGATCAATGATACTCAGGGGAGAAGAAATTTTAACACCTCTCAATGTACAGCAGGTAAATTCAAATTACTCTGGAATGTTTAAAATATATTTAGTTATCTGTGAAATTACTGATTTCTGTTGTGTAAGCATATTTGGCTTCTTGACTATGCTACAGATTTTTGTTTACATGCAGTGGGAGACCAAACATGACTGAAGAAGGCCATGCCTTTCATTTTCATGCTAGGGTTGTAAGGCTTGCTCATTGCGCCCTGGAAACAACATTACTGTGGGCCGTACAGACAGGCCAAAATAAAGCTGCTCCGGGTCACTTTGGAGGTATGCTGTTTAAATGATGCATGCGTCCTAAGAGGCCAGAAGTCACGCCAAAGTCACTTTCCAGTCCTAAGGACTGGACCACAGCTTTATTTTGAGCTGTCTGTATGGGCCCAAAGAGACAAAGTGATATGCAGTGAAACCTTTTCCCATGACAGGTACATCACTTTGGTGTGGTTCATCCTATTGATGGGTGCTTCTCTAGCATGATAATAAAACAAACCAAATGACAGTAATTTAGAACATAAACTCAGGTGCTTGAATTGTAAAGAAGCCTAAGATAAATCATTAATCACTGTTGAGGTGTTAAGCTGGTGACCAAAATAGTAGAGATGCATGTACATCTGTATCCTCATGGGAAAATGGAAAATTTGTCTTCATTGGGACAGTACTGGTTTCCATGTGGAGAAACAAGTGAGCATCTTCTTTTGAAGGAAATGAGGAATTGTTGGGGGTTAAAAAATACAAGTCACTGCTCAAGTGGTTGTTCAGAGATTTATTATCATTTATGAAGTGGTTCCAAACTGATTATGTTCACCAGAACTCCTCTTCCACAGAGTTTCCAGAAAAACCTTTCCTATTATCTGTCTTGTTTGTCTTTTGACTTTTTAGTGCATCAGTATCTATCAGAATTCTGATCTACATCTAAAACTTTTTTGCGGTATAGGATACTTCCAAATATTTAAAATATTTGGATAATGTTCAAATATTTGCTCTGGTTATAAAATAAAGGTAGAAAATACATATATTTCCTAACACTTTTATTGAGCAGACGTTTGGAAGGGCAGGAAAACCTGTTAATTCATCAGTGTACATTTATATATTATTATACCTTGTTAAGTCTATGTGCCATGTGCTTTGAGCTGTTCTGTAGGAAGGTCATCATGACAAAAATGTATTTCCTGATTTACCTCTCACCAGGCAATAGACAGCAGAGATTCAGTAGCTATGGCACTTTATTCCCAGTGCTTTGCCTGGGTTATTAAAAAAATCAACAGCAGAATAAAAGGCAAAGATGATTTCAAGTCCATTGGAATCTTAGACATCTTTGGATTTGAGAATTTTGAGGTATGTTCCAAACATTTTTAACCTGCTTTTTCTTGCATATTTTGACTCAGATTGTCCCTTGCTGAGGGTATTATTTGTTTTATGGCTTGTCTTTTTCCAGGTTAATCGTTTTGAGCAGTTTAATATTAACTATGCAAATGAAAAACTTCAGGAGTATTTCAACAAGCACATTTTTTCATTAGAGCAATTGGAATATAGCCGGTAAGAATTACAAGGGGTGTGTGTGTGTGTGTGTGTGTGTGTGTGTGTGTGTGTGTTTCCGGCCATAGTCTTAGAAGTGGTTTTTTTTGGGGGGGGGGTATTTTGGTGCTCTGCTCCCTTAACACATTGTAGATCATCAAGTTCCATCACACTATTATTGTAAATCCCTAGATTTATCTCTAATTTCACTCAGGTAGATAGTCGTACTTATGCAGATCACAACTTTTTTATACAGGGGTACCCCGGGTTACGAATTTAATTCGTTCCGCCGCCGCGTTCGTAACCCGAAAAGCTTTCGCAAGCCGAAAACCCATAGGCGCTAATGGGAAAAAGCCGCGATTTGGTGCGAAAAAGCGCCGAAAAGCACCAAAATTTCTTTCGTAACCCGAAATAACCTTCGTAACCCGGAACAGTTTTTTTCAATTGATTTTTTTCGTAACCCGGAAATTTCGTAAGGCGGCGCATTCGTATCCCGGGGTACCACTGTACTGTCATTTATTCTTTGTAGCCTCTGTGACTCACATATATGGGTCACTGTGTGCCTGCACAGAGATCTGTGGAAGCTTCCATAGTGGTGTTTTGGCAATAATCCTGTCCCCTTGTCTGCATGCATATGAGCTGTGCATTCCCAATGAAATCTAGTTCCTTTTTGTCTGTCATTGTGATAGATCATTGGGAAGTCTCAGTGCTTTGGCTTATTGTGGTCAATTATTTCTTATGCATAGTTACTAGAGCCAGTTCATCAACTGGTGACTGGACTTATGTGATGAGAAGAAACAAGGATATTTCCTTCAGTATCCCTAAAGAGCAGAGTAAAAATTCTTCCTTTTTGTAACCATAATCTCTTTCTTTGTTCTGCTAGAGAAGGACTCCTATGGGAAGACATTGACTGGACAGATAATGGAGAGTGCTTGGATCTTATTGAAAAGGTAAATACACATTGTACTGTGTAGTGCAGATATTTATCTACAGTGATTTTATTGTTAATGGCATAAAGAGGATTTTTTGCTCAGAAACAATCTGAGAATTTGAGATAATGATGACAATAGAATGGAGGATGAGAAAGTTGTATATATAATAAAGAGTTATGAAATCAGAAATATTGCCATACATGAATACAAAAAGTTGATCTGTTAATATGCTTGTTTTAAACATCACCAATGTGATGCATCTCTTAGGACTGTAATATTTTAACAAATGAAAGCATTTCTATTCTTCTGTTTACTGTAATGTAGCACAAAATTGTCTGAACAATAACAGTCATGCAGCAGTCACAGCTAAGAATGTGTGTTCCATTTATATTCATATAAACCTCTTAAAATAAGAGAATCATAGAGTTAGAGAGGGATTGGAGGAACATCGTGTCGGCAGCTTCCGCTGTATAGGATCTATAGCTAAAGACGTCTGAAAGATTGCCATCCAGTCTCTGTTTAAAGACGTCAAATGAAGGAGAAGCCAGCCACCTTCCAAAGAGTCCCTTCAACTGCTTACACCTCGTACTGCTGTCATGAAGTTCTCTTGAACTTCCGTCCGTGCAACCTTAATCAGTTTAGTTTTGTGTCCTTTCTCTCTAACGACAAAAAAGTAATCTTGCTCCATCAGTCCCTTCAGAGATTTAAAGCTACGCTATCACGGCATCAGTTTGTTTTTTATCATCATTGTATGGGGTTCATCGCATTATGAACTGCGTCTGAGTTAAAACTTGACTTTCCTTTCTTCTAATGCTTACCTTAAGAGTTTTCTTTTTTTTAACTATATTTGAATTTAAGTACATTTTGGTTAATTTTAATTCTGGAATGTAAGTTCGTATGAATACTGGAAGTTTTCCCTCATCGCATCGCTAGCAACACTGGAAATAACAATTGTCTCCTACGGTGCCTCTCTATTCTTGGGAGAACACCTTGTATCGTACGGGAGACATATAGAGGCAACCTAATTTGGAGAAGTCATGAGTCGAGAGCAGTGTCCCCAAATTGAGCCTTTAAAGATTTTGGACTTCAGCTCCCAGAAGCCTTAGCCGTTGGCCAGAGTCTGGGATTCTAGGGAGTTGAGTACAAATCCCTTAAAGAGCGTTGGGGGTCCACTGGTCTAGAGTTTATCACATTATTGGCAGAGGTACTGCTGCTGCAATAGTAGCATTTTAATCCAACTCCTCACGATTATCATAATAATTTCAGATATGAGGTGCCGTGCACAATTTGTGACTTGACATTAGATGTGCTTGGAATTCCCTATACCTTCACTGGCTACTCAGACAGAGGAAAACTGCGGAGCATAATATCAGTTCAGTTCTGTTGTAGATCAGTAAGACATCACAGGAAGAACACAATGGATGAATTTTGTTCTAAATATTAGCTCTACATTTTCTATAGCATTTGGCTCGGACACGCAAGGTTCAAAAAGACATTGGCAGAAATAATCCCAGTTTAAGACCATTTTCACTGCCATGGCTTCAAACTAGGGAATCCTGGGAATTACAGTTTGTGAGTCATTGAGCCTTTCTCTATCAGAAGAGCTCTGGTGCCCAATAGACTACAGTGCCCCAGGATTCCCCTAACCGCAGCCAGGGCATTAAAACAACTCAAACTGGATTATGTCTCAACGATGTATTTTGGCCTCTGAAGCCCATATTATCAATCCATTTATGTGAAGGCAGCTCCACTGAGATACTCCGCTTGCTGGTTTCAAAAAAGAATTATTTAAAAAAAAAAAAAAAGATAACTGTTGGACAACCTTAACATGTTATCGTGTGTCTTAATTGTTTAGAAACTTGGTTTATTAAGCACTTAAATACAATCAATGAAGAAAGAGCCATTTCCCCCTCAAGCTTACAGACAGCATATTGTTGGCAAGTTACACATCCACATGCATGTAAGTAATGTACTGGCATATGGTTATAGAGTAAGACTCTTGGGGATGGAGAGAATTTTCATTTAGTTAAAATGTTTACATGGACCGCATAATTCACCATCTCCCATACTGCAGATTGCTGTGTCTGTCCAGGCTGACAGTTCTTCCGACTGCTGCAATAAACAGTTCAGAAGAAACAATGTGTATATTAACGTAAATTTTATAAAAGACCTTTTTTAGGGAACGTTGTCTACACAAATGCATATTAGAGGACGGTGCCAGAATAAAATAAATGGTAATTTTCTTCTGGTTTAAAAATTGATTGCCCCAAAATGTAGAATCTGACCGGTAACAGACTTAGAATATGTCATACCAATCTGACATGGACTGAAATATGCTGATTTGATATTCCTAGCCGTACTTAATTACTTTCCCTATACCTGAAATGTCCTATTCAGCTTGTTTGTTGTACCTTGAAGATTTGTAATTTCATCCAGGCAGGTAGCGCTGTATCAATGCATATAAGAGATTATTTCATATTACATATCTTGTTACTGTAGTCTGTTCTTACTACTGTTCATCATTCCTTGTCTCCATAATTTGTAGAAAACGTCTACAGACTCCGCTGGTGCCACTCTTTTTTCTTTTTAATATTAAGTATTTTATTTTTTTGTACAACACACAAAACAAACAATTCATACATAAGTAACAAATACTCTTGGAGGACTCTTGTATGTAAACTTGCACAAATAGCTAATCTTTTGGTGGGGTGATAGCAGTAACAAAGTCCTAAAGACATCACTTAGATTCGCTGTTGATTGAAGTTGGGATCAAAGTATCTTTTTCAAATAATACGCGTGATGAGTAGGGAACGACACCATAGCAAATGAGTTGGTGTTGATGTAATCTAAAAAATTGACCACATCCCCCCAAAAGGTGTGAAGTTTCACTAGTGGCCTATCTTAGGCTGATGAGAAGATGACAACCCTTGCCAGAGAGCTCTCATTTTGCTAGCGTAGCCTTTAAGAACTCAGCTTCTGCTGCTTTATGGAAACCCTTTAGGACTTTTAAGAAGGGATTGCTCATAAACTTTAGAAAAATCTTGTGAGTTAAAAATCCTGGGACCTGCATGTGGGCGGATCTTCTTTATGTGGAGAGAATATATACACAAAGAATTAATATATGAAATTTCTGTTTCTGCATTAAGGGATTAATTATCCAAAGTATTTCAAAGCAATGCCTAGAGGCCAGGCTTTTGTAGAAGCTGATTTTTCAGCAATTTCTCACTCACACCAGCATTAAAAGACGATTTCATATTGTACCTAAACAGATTTATATTTCTTTGTGTTTCCATTTGTAAACAGACAATCCTTTTTATGTGAAACCTAGAGTTGCAGTCCACAACTTGGAGTGAAACACTAATGCGTGGAGGGAAATTTTTGTTTTTTATACATACTGAAATTCATCCCAGTGTGGTAAGTAGAATTTTTCCATTTTGCCCTGCAGACACTTGCAAAATAACCATAAAAGCTCAGTTTCCTTCTCTTTTCTTTATCAATAGTGGCAATGTGAGCTGTTTTTTTTATACATAAAGGGGGCTTTTTTAAACACCCAGGTCTGTTTGTTCCTCTTTTCAAATAGGTTCCAATATGATGTCAGAGGAATCTGGAGAAAAACAGGGACTGTTCAGGATGATCCTCCTTAAAACCGCTACGGAAAGCAGGTATGTCAATATTCATCCAGGGGTCTTGTTCTTGAAAGATGGCAAAAATAGCAAGTTGCAGAAAAATGTAAGCCTAGTATGCAAGTGCAATCTTAGTGTGCGCTGCTCTAAACAAAATCTACCTCCATTATTAGAAGTTATATATATTGGAAATACTGTATTTACTATGAAGCACCACAGGATTTAATGGGTTTATGATTCTGTGTAGTTTGGGTCTCCATTTGTGCTTTACATAGAGGGCCAGTTTTCCTGCCCTAAACCTTGAAATGAAGATATGCTCTATGACTAGTATCTATCCATTTGTGCTAATAATTGTGCTGAAAATCAATAAAGATATTCTTCATGAACAACAAGCCCTTTTAAAGTGAATCCCAATGCCCTGTGAGTCCACATGCTGGGATGTGCCTGGACAAGTAAAGAGACAAGTAATTTTTCCTTGTTAGTGTAGCTTAGGGAGCCACAGACAGACTGCCTAATTTGTGAGGTGAGCAAGTTTTAAGACAACCAGTTATCACCTGCTGAAATTAGTTCAAATAAATTGTGGACATAGAGGGAGCTGATAACAAGATACTTCTCTTCAGGAAGTGGGTAAAATTTACATATCTACATTTTTCCCACACTACTTTGGTAAAAACCACTTGAGCTAGAATCTGAATATCTTACATTCCAGCACAGAGAGTTTTTAGCAGAAACAATCAGTACTACTCAAGTATTGTTACCATTTTTTTGCAGATGAAAAAAATTGAGCTGCTTAGGGAAATCTCCAGAGCATGCCAATATTGTGGTTTGTATCTACATAAATAACACAGAGGAAATGCCAACAATTAGATTGGGGCAGATGCATGGAGCACTACTAAATTTTTCCTAATATGGCACTGTTGAATTTTCAGTTCTTCTGCCCAAACAAAAAAGTTTTCCAGGGAAAGGCAAATGCCAGTTTAAAGAAACATCACATGACGCTTGCTTAATTTGTAAAAGAAAGAGAATGGTGGCAAAGAGACAGGTTTTCATTGTGGACCAAATATGGCATAGGATCTTCCACAAAAGAAAAAACATCATCATGGACTATTCAAAGGAATAATGTGTTTGTACAAACAGAGCCATACTTTTTGGCTGTGGTTGCTAATCAACATACCACAGTAGCAGTATTGAAAATTAAGTTTCACATTCCAAGCTTTGTTGTAGGAGGTATGTTCAACATCAGCCCCTAACGGGGATGAACTCTGTAAAATTAAAGTGGATGACTTTGCTGTTTGTCAGGGGCCCATTTAATCTCCCTAACCATCAATCTCCGCATCTCTCCAAACTGCTGCACACAGCTGAAATGGAGTGACAGAAAACAAACCCCACACTTACCCTTTCACACATGGCAAGCAAAAAAACGCTCACTGGATGATCTATGTTTTCTGAAAATTTCAACCATTTTCCTTGCATTTTTAAAAGTTTTAAAACAAGATGTCTGCTTCCCATGTGCACTGTTTCAATATTTTTATTTATTTATTTATCGTTTTTATGCTGCCTTTCTCCCAAAAAGGGACCCAAGGTGGCTCACAAGATAAGAACACTTTTAAAACTTCACAAAATTATTTTTAAAACATATAAAAGTTAAAAACATAGCTTAGACACACACCCCATATAAAAGCCACTCTGTCATAATTTTTAAAAGCCCGTCTGAATAAAACCATTTTTACTTGCCATCAAAAGGCCAGCAGGAAGGGGACCAGCCTAGCCTTCCATGGAGGGGGCACTGAGAAGGGTCTCTCTCATGTCCTCACAAGGCAAGCCTGCGATGGTGTCAGGACCAAGAGATTGCCTTCCCCTGAATACCTTAGTTTTCTGGCAGGTTTATATGGGGAGATGCAGTGTCTCAAATAGTCTGGACCTAAACCATGTAGGGCCTTCTAGGTCAAGACCAGCACTTTGAATTGTGCCCAGAAAAGAACTGATAACCAGTGAAGCTGTTTCAACAAGGGAGTTATATGCTGCAAAAAGAGCAGGTGGGCCACATGTTCTCAACCAGTCCTCTAACATTTATATTTGGAAGATAATTTTCTAATGTACTGACAAATTTAAATTGCATCTAAAAGAAAAACTTGTGTTTCTCCAGTGGGACATATTAAGAAATTAGAGCCCCATTTCTAAATTGAGGGGGATTTTCAGGTTAGGGTCTATGGTAGATCCTTTACATTTAAATTAATTTAACTCTCCCATTTACCATTTCAGCCTTGATTTCATATATGACCTCTTTGAACATGTTTCAAGCCGCAGCAATCAAGACACTTTGAAATGTGGGAGTAAACATCGAAAACCCACTGTCAGTTTACAATTCAAGGTTAGTTGCTTCACTTGCTGAGCTTTCCTAGCCATTGTGTTTGGAGGGAGGGAGGGAGTGATTGATACCTTAGATCCTGTATGAGATTTTCAACTATTGAGATAACTCTTTCAGAAAAATAATGTAGGGCTTTTATAAAGTTAATTTTGTCCCTCTGAAAATGAATGTTCAGTTGTTTCTGACCCTTCCATGTGGTATGTTGCCTGATGACTTGTGGCAACCCCATTAAATTTATAGGGTTTTCTTAGGCCAAGAATATTCAGAAGTGGTTTTGCCAGTTCCTTCCTCTGAAACATAGCCTACGGCACCTGGTATTAATTGCTGGTCTCCCATCCAAGTACTAACCAGAGCTGATCTGGCTTAGCCTCCAAGATCAGACTGGATCTGGTGCCTTTTGGGTAGCTCATCAAAAAATGCCATTGATGTAATTTGCAGACCAGGCCACTAGATGCTGCTGTAGTAACTGGTACTAGCAGCTTACTGAGAAAAGTTTGAATTACAAGTTTAATTTGGTTTCCTCCCCACCCCTCCACTTTGTTTTTTTGTTCCAGGATTCACTGCATTCCTTAATGGCAACACTAAGCACATCTAACCCTTTCTTTGTTCGCTGCATCAAGCCCAACATGCACAAGGTAAGATTTAAGATTGTATTTGCCTGGGATTTTTGCCATCCATTTAGGAATTGATCAGTTACCTATATGTGAAGTGTCTTTCATGTTTATCATTGTTGCTGGAAACAATGATAGAACAGTTCTTTGGAATCCTAAATCGCTTTACAGGATGGCAAGTTTCAGTCCTCCACCTCCCTGAAATCTTTCATTGTTGGTGGCTTCACACTTGTGAGTTCTATAAAGACTGTAAACTTTTAATAAAAAAGTTTAAGTGGCAGACCAAAGAATTTTGAAATCTCTACTTACATAGAGAGCAAACACAGTGTTTTTGCTTGCAGTTTGTTGTTATTTATATCTCACCTTTTCTTCAGTTTGGGATTCAAGTTTGTTGGTTTTGAGAGGCAGGTCACATAGGCTGGAATCCTAAACAGCACTTGCCAGATACTTTGATGTATGATGCTGACATGTTTTCCCCATTCCATATACAGAAACCATTCAAGTCAATACTTTTAGTACTGATAAAGATGCCTCTACATTGCAGAAATAATGCAGTTTGACACCACTTTAACTGCCATGGCTTAATGCTATGCAGTTCTGGGATTTGTAGTTTTGTGAGATATTTAGCCTTTTCTGTAAGGTTCCACGGAGTTCTGGTTCCACAAGAAACTATACATCCCAGAATTCTATAGCATTGAGCCATAACAGTTAAAGCAGTGTCAAACTGGATTATTTCTGCGATGCAGATGGAGCCAAAGAGATAATGTTCTGTATCACACCTGAGGGCCTCAGGATGCTTTGGAAAGTGCAAGGCAGGCCGTGTGGCTCATAGAGCTCTGTCCTGCCAAAAGAGAAGAATTGCTGAGGGACTCAGGTGGAAGAAGTGGGAGCTCTTGGTGGCTGCTTGAGGCAGATGCATTTTCTGCCTAATAGTAGAGCTGACCATGAACAAGTACATCTCTAATTCGTGGTGCGATCGGGGCGGGGGGGGGGAGGATTATCACACGCCCATGCACTTCTCCCATTCTTCTCCTGTCCGTAAACAGTAATGGACCTATCGTTTGGTATTGACAGAAACTCCCATTAATACCAAATGATGGGTCCATTCCTAATGGACCGAAGAAGAATAGGAGAAGCACACATGATGTGCTCATCTTCCCCCCTCAGTCGCAGAATTAACACGATTTAATGACAGGAAGAGGACACTTGCCTCCTACATGTGATAATCTCCATAGACATTAGTTAAAACTACTACTTTTTGATAAGTACTCTTTATTCTGTTAATCATTACTGACTTCAGTAACATCTAATAAGTGTGCAAAAACCCCAAGAAACATTGGAACTTTATTTGAAATTCACTGGTTTAATTATAATCCAGTACACTTATTTCTGACTGAATTTATTTTTATTTTATGCATAAAGCGTAAATTTAGTCTCTGTCCTGTGATTACACTCTGTTGATACTGGTCACTAAAATTCAAGGAAGCAGTTCTAAAATGTGTGGGTTTCAAAGACATGACAGAGATAAAACTGAAATTCAGTGACCCTTCATTTCACAAAGTCAGTAACTTTCAAAGTTGGACAGAATGGTTTGTTTCATTTCAGCTGGGATATATTTATTGAAATCAAGAGGTAAACCCTGTGAGGATACTGGCTCATTTCCCCAAAAAAGTCATAGGAATTGTAGGGGAAAGAGAAGGGGGTTATTTTTTCAGATTCTGAGTGGAAACAGATTGGAGCTCTTGCTGTAGATGATTCTTTCTCAATTAGAGCAAAGTTGCTGAGGTATCCTATTTCTTACTGTGGAGCACATATGTGTGCGTACCTTATTTGTCTGCTGTTGAATCTGCAGTTGCCACAAGCATTTCAACTTTTATTTTAAAAAAGAAAAATTAACACATATGTTTAGGTACTGCAAAAAAAAAAAAAAAGGAGGCTTTCAGGAGACTATAGGATAAATCTAGTTCTTCTTCATGGTCTCTGTGAATCACACAAATGGGTTATTCTATTCTACCTTCTGGCCTGCAAAATGGTTCCTGAATACATTTTATGCCCATAAAAACATAAATTTAAAAATTCAAGGAGACTGTTGTATGGTAAAAATATATGTATTAGTAGAGATAACAAGAACACACTCCAATAGCAGAAAGATAACAAATTAAATGGAAACAAACAAAATATTCAGTATTTGCTGGAACGCTTTGTGAGAAGGAAACATATTACATGTTATATTTCCTTATTCTTGCAAAGGCTACCCTGCACACCCTGCATGTCAAATGCAAATGAGCCCTTACAAAGTTATATTGACAAACTGACCCTAAAATTGTCTTTAACTAATTTAACTGAGAGCCCAAACAGAAGGATCAAAATAAAGCTGCTTCGAGTCACTTTGAAGGTAATTGCTGTTTAAATGATGCATGCGTCTTAAGAGGCCAGAAGCCATGCCAAAGCCACGCCCAGTCCCAAGACTGGAGCGTAGCTTTGGTACAGCTTCTGGCATCTTAGGACGCAATTGCCTTCCCCTGTGGCTGAGAGCGTGTCACTTCCCAAGGTCCACCAGTGTCATGGCCAAGCAGGAATCGACCCTGGTCTCCAGAGTTATAGCCCAGCACTCACACCACTATGCCAAACTGACAACAAATTAACACATACTAACAGCAAATTTTAAAGGACACATCAAACACTTTTCTAAAATGTAGACAATGTAGAGAGAAGCACTTAAAAACACAGACTTCCCTTTTTAAATGGCGTAACAGTTGAAGTGTGTTCTTGAGTAGGCCACCATTGACTTCTGTGTGACAGCGGATGAATGAGCAGGGCTTATGAACATATGGTCTATTTTACAATTCTAACACACAGCAGAGAGAGGAGGTAGAAACCTGAGGCTCTTTCCTGCTTTCTGGCACATATGCGTTCAGCTGTGAACCACCCCAAAAGGTAGATATAACACATGCTTCTTTGTGTATCTGTTTGTACCAGTTCAGGCTGTCTTGGCTATAGGAGAAGCTGTCCCAGCGTGCATGGTTTGGCAGGGACTTGGTGACAGGTGCAAGGTTTAATTGGAAGGGAGTCATGGTAGAATGAGCAATTCATATGAGCTGCTCTCATACTCAAGAGAAAATATGGCTGTAGCTAGATTAAGAATGAAGTAGTTTTGGGTACAGGTTTGATTGAAACTGTCAGATTTGAATCTAGATGTTATGATTCCTTTTCAGAATGGGGAGAATGTTGTGTGTCTGGGTCTACAAGAATGTGGGGAGTGGAAAACCTGAGCAATTGTCTAGACAGGCCTTAGTGGTGACATTGCTGCCCTTGTCCTGTGTAACCAGCAAATCAAGTGTAACTAATGCCTAGACCCTGCCCTTCAAGAAGTTGCCTGAGTGAGTCCAAAGGTTTTATGAGGAGCCAGATTCTTAAGTACATGGGAGGTCACTCAGGGACAGAAGAAGGAGACAGTACAAGAATCTTGCGCATCTTTCCTCAAAAGAAGCACCTCAAACAGGAATTGTCATCCATTTCCTGACTGCAATCTCCATTTCTATGATACTAAAACAGGAAAGTACAGTCGGCCCTCCGTTTCCATGGACTCCTTATCCACGAATTCAACCATCCACAACTTGAAAATATATATACATTCCAAAAAGCAAACCTTGATTTTGCCATTTTATATAAGTGACACAATTTCACTACACCATTGTATTTGATGGGACTTAAGTATCCACAGATGTTGGTATCTACTTGGAGTACTGGAACCAAACTCCAGCAGATAACAAGGGCCTGTTGTGTCTTCCAGGAAGCTTCCTTTGTGCAGTCAGAATACTTAGATTCGATATAGAGTACCACTGTGTTATACGGATTGTCTCACCTCATAAAAGTAATTGCAGACACAAGTAAAATAACAAAATCAGGCAGGAATCTTGGAGAAAGATGGAATCAGCGCACACAAACAAATCTACATGTTCATCTTGGGTGCTAGGAAGGGGGTATTTTAAAGTGTTTTGAATGGTGGGAAGGGAAGATTTTTTTTTCATTTAAAATGTAGACCTTTTCAGATTTGTTGGGAGGAATGTTGTGGGGTGTCTGTGGGAGTTCAAATGGCCTGGCACCCTCAGAAAGGAATTGGTTGGAGGTTACTGCATGAATAAAAAAGAAGGGAAGAGCAGGAGGATGCCCCCCTCCTCTGATTGTAAAGTAATAGAATCACCAGTTTTGGGGAAATAAACCCAAATCAGGTTTAAGCCATGAAGAAACAAAATGAGCCATGCACTTTTCAAGAAGTGGATATTTTTGGAAGCAGTTGTTTTTAGATCTGGGGAAGAAGGCAAGAGATTGGATGAGACACACTTTTGTAGACTGATGAACAACATATCCTGGAGTGCTTTTCTAAGTGCAATGATCAATTTAGCAAGTGATTTTGCCTTAATTGAACCAATGTTGATATTACATATAACTAAAGGAACTTTAAGTTTAAAAAAAATACCTCAGCAAGACTGGCCCCAATACTACAGCTATTTCCAGCTATTTTGAACTCAGGATCTCTGTAAGAAACCTCAAAGTGAACTTACTTTTCTTGTTTGTTTGTTGTTGATGATGTTGTTAACTTTAAAAGTACTTTAATACAGATTCCTTAAGAAAAGTGGTGTTGCTGTGCAACTGTTCATTACTTCAGAAGTTCATTACACTCCTCAGGAATTAAAATTATTAGAAGAATCATGCTGGTAGCATTTGAAGTCCTGTCTTGACTATTTTGTTCCCATAGTGGCCAACCAAAGAACTATTGGGGAATCCAAAAACAGAACATGAATGCTATAGCACTCTCCCATTCATGTTTCCCAGAAGCTGGCATAAAAAACATGCGGCCTCTTGTACTATGGAGTCATCATGAAATTGAACCCATGAATGAGTTTGTATGTACGGACTGAAGCAAAGGCCAGAGGTCTGAAGCTCATTAGACAGTAAGAAAGCAGGGAGGAAAAGCCTTTCTGTATACAGTGTGCCCTTGCTATTTGCAGAGGATCTGTTCCATCCCCCCCCCCCCACCGATAGCAAAAAATGTGGGACCTTAAGTCCAGTTCTTTTCTATGGGTGTGTGCTTCCACTCGTGCCACCGTGTGCACATTGAAAAAGCCAGGGCTTCCCGTCCGTGGAAGTTCAAACCGTGGATGACAAGCCCACAGTTGGTGCGGGTGCACTGTACACATCTGAGCTAAGCTGTATACACATCTAAGTACTGATATTAGCAGAAGACAGTAGCAGTGTGAATGGCTTCTGAATTGTGTAAATACTAGGAAACTTGTTAGATTTTTATTTCTTAAGTGAAAGCAGGGGTTAAACATTTTATCTTGATTGAAAACATATAACAGGCAAATGCTGCTTGTGTAGCAACTGAGATCTTTTCCCATTGTTTTTCATGATTTGGATCTTGATGCTCAAGGCAAGTAGAAAATAGCCCTATCAAGTCCAAAAATTTATTATTTCTAATTTCATCAGACATTTCAGCTTCATTATATTTTTATCTTGCTATTTCCTCAAAAGATTGTGGGGAAACACCATATATTATATCTAGCAAATGCTCTCGCCCAAAATTTGTCCTCACTGAAACCCTGTGAAGAAGGCTAGGCTAAGAGATTTTGTGTGGCCTGGGTTCACCCAACTTGTCCCATAGCTTTGAGCAGGTATTTGAACCCTGGTCTCTCGACCTCTGCTCCAGTATTCCAGGTTTACATCATGCCTCTCAGTTTGACAGACGCTGTTCACAAAAGTCACTTTAAGATTCCTCCAATTGTTCCACGTTTTTAACAGAAGCTTGTAGGCCAAATACCTGTTGAAGCTATCCATAGCTCAAGAAGTACTCAACAAGGGCCTGTAGTACAATCAGGATGCAACAAAGTGGTAGGAACCAGAGTGATTGGATAAGCTGCCCGTTCCCTTCACCCACTATCTGTCTTCATAGCCATTGTAGTCAGGTAGCATTACTTGGTAGCAAGTTGTCTCAAGGTAAGTGGGGGGAAGTAGCAATTAATGTGGGAAAATAGCTATGAAAAATTATGTAGGGGAAAAGAAAATCTGATAGTAATTTTTCTGGCACTATCGTTTTAGCCCTTGTGGGGAAAAGGACAGAGCACTACTGAGCCTTGGAAAAACCAGATTTAAAACCAAATGCTTGTATGTGCCAGCTGTTGTATTTTCAGTCAAAGTGAGTGTTTTGATGTTTTCTCTATATCCTCCTGCCAGCAAAATTAAGTTGCCCTAGAGTTGTGAAACTGTGGCTTAAATTCTGATCTCCTTTTCCATGTTGACATGGTAACCGCTTGGGAAGATATGCAGGCCCTCAATGAATAGCTTGCTAATGAAGCACAACCAGAGGGCAGCTTATTCTCCTCTGAGCGAAAATATTTAGAGTTCCTAACTCCTCAGCTAGACTTTGTCTCAAGCCATCTTGCTCGCTTTATCTTGTAAAGTCTCTAAAGAATCTATTGGCTTTAAAAACTATTTACATTCTCTGCACTCATAAAGAAAGATTAGCTCTCCTGTACTCTTGGTGAGGGAATATCTAACAGGGACTGCTGCTGAGCCAACTCTGGCTAGGCATGACTTCCTCTGAGTAGCAGCAGGAATGAATTAAAACAAGCATAGCCAAAGATATTGCATGAAAGCCTCAAAAGCAAACTGAAAGGAGCCCTGTTTTGTGTGCAAGTTTTAGTGCCTCTGTGTGCACATATGCTCCATGCGTGCAGCTGCCGCTGTGAAATATGCAGGGCCTTACTGCCGATTAAAAACTAAAAGAGGGAAGAGCTTCAAAAAGGTAAGGCAAATCTAGAAAGATAAATAGATAGCTAGATGTTTTAGATGTTTACACTGAAACCATGGTGAGCAGTTCAGGGAGTTTTCTATCAGTAGGCTTACTTCCAAAGGAAAACATTTGATTGCTAGCCCATAGAGGCCTGGGTATTGAAGCAAATATCTTTCTTGGCAGATTGTTCTTGTGTCCTGGGTTGCATGATGATAGAAGTAGAGGGAAAGTAACCAAAATTCCCAGTGTTCACACCATCATTTGTGTTTTCTGCAAAAACTCTTAGAATGGCTTTATCAGAAAGCAGATGGCACTTTCTTAAATTTTTTCTTCCTTCAATCAAAGCTTGGGAAAGGATTTGTGCTGGGAGGAGAGTCGAAATTATCTCCCATGTTTGCCAGCCTGTGTGTTTGTGTGTGTGTGTGTGTGTGTGTGTGAGAGAGAGAGAGAGAGAGAGAGTGAATAAGTGTACGTACACGCATTTATGTGAATACACACATACACAACACATGCACTTTGTTTGCAGCACATTCTGTATCAAATTTGTAGAGGGGGAGGTCTGAGCGTGAGGATGAAACGTACAGAAGTTGAAAGAGGTTATCTTTTTTCTTATGCAGGCTTCCACAAGTTAAAATGAATTTTGCAGTCCCTCTGGCAAAACCTGATAGTGCACATTTGCTGAGTTGAGATTCTGTTGAGTGGGATTCTCCCACTGGGAGACAGAGTGGTTTGTGTGTAAAAAGAAGAAAGAAAAATAAATAACAAAGATGACTTGTTTGGCCTTACAGAAAGATAGAGGGTGGTTTATGTATTTACTGTATTTTTCAGGTCCAGTTTTAGCATCCTCCACATTCACTTTTGTGGGAGTTAATCAGGACTGCGATTTTTAAAAGACATAAAATGGAGATTAATGCTATCTTTCAAGAATGCTTACCGAAGCAGAAGTTCTAATTCAGTGACAGTTGTTACAGCACAACTGAACCAAAAAAAAAAGTATTTGGAATGCCTGAAGAATTCATATGCTATCTAAAATCACATGGGAGAAAATTATTGAGATCTTGAGTCTCCCCCATCCCCTACTTTTTTTTTT
>NC_056525.1:153436216-153479242 GCF_019175285.1 Sceloporus undulatus | reverse complement strand
TCTTTATTTACCCACATTTTTAGTTCCCCATAGGGTTCTGATGTAGCATCATTCTAAGGCACTGTGGAATATTAAAAGGGTGAGAAATTACGAGTGAGTTAAAGGATGAAAATTAAAAGGGTTGTTAAAACTTGTCTTTTCCCTAGTAAAGACAGTAATGCTTGGCAAAGTAGAAGGCAGTAAGAAAAGAGGGAGACTTCATTCCAGATGGATAGACTCAATCAAGGAAAACATGACACTGAGTCTGCAAGACCCGAGGAGGGCTGTTGATGATAAGGTGATTTGGAGCTCTCTCATTTATGGAGTTGTCATAAGTCAAAGCTGACTTGGCAACAGTTAACAACAAACCCTGTGGTCCAGCATTATGAACAAGGAAGCCCATCAGTTCTTATACCATAGACCAGAGGTCAGCTCTTCAAATTTACAAGCCCTCAATCTGAACACAATCCATCAGTCATGTATGCTTAGTCATCCAAAGGATTGCCATTTTGGTTGCCCAGGATTGCAAAAACAAGAGGCCAGTGTGGCTTATGGCTCTCATGACAGTGAGACAATGGATCAGAACTTTAAAGAAGCTTTCCAAGGTGCTGAACCTTCTGTAGACAGACAAAAAAACCAGGACATTTATATAGGAGGATGCAGCTAAAAAAAGTGTAAAGATAGGGAGAGCATTGGTGAAGATGCCTGGGGTCTGTAACATTTATAGGATGGCTAGTTACGCATTGGCGAATGAGGATACACAACTGCATAGCATGTTCGTTCGAATGCGTGTATGTAGCTACAAATATAAAAATAATTACTACAAGTTAAACTGAAATGCGGTATAATTTTTCATGGTGGTGAAATCTGTGGCCGTAGGACTAGTGTGCCTCTTCATTTTGCTGCTCAGGAGTCAACTATTGATGAGTAACTTCATGGCCCCCACTCTCTTTTCTTATGATTCCTCTACCTTTTAAACAGAACTGGGTTGGATAGCCTTTAAATAGACACTTGTATTCTCCAGAGTATGACCTATGGCCACTCTAGGCATCTGTGACTTTCAAGGACTAGGAAACTAGCATGGGGAACAAGATATCAATTCCATTTCCAGGCAGGTCAGTTCAGTATGCTCTGCAGTTTTAGATACTAACCTTTCATCACATTGAACGGGCAACAGGTATTTCACAATCCCAGAAAGCACTGGTCATGTTGCAGTTCATCAGGAAAGAGGAATAGAATTCCCCAAGGAAATGGCTGTACAGTTGGTCCTTCATTTTTGCGGGAGATCTGTTTCAGACCCCCACCCCACCCCCGCATGCAAAAACAGAGGCTCACACATATCCAATCCCTATAGGTTTGAATGGGGTGCGTGCTTGCGAGCGCGCCCCATTGAAAATAATGGAGGTCACCCCTCTGTGAGTATTTAAGGTCGTAGATCCCAGATCTGCAAGTTAGGAGGGCTGACTGTAGTTGTGGACTGCCTCCCTATGAAGCATACAGCAGTTAGAGGCTGAGGTACCATTATTATTATTATTATTATTATTATTAAACTTTATTTCTAGAGCACTGTAATTATTCACAGCGCTGTACAAAGTCGGTAAAATTAAGGAGTATATAAATGCCTGCCCAAGGCGTACACTCTAAGAATATAACAATTAACTAGAGGAATAGATAAAATTACCATGTAGAAAGAAAAGACAAATTAAAAACATCAAATATAAAAGCAGATCACATCACATAACAATACCAATACCTGAGGTCTATAAAGGCCTGATAGGCAAAACCAGCTCAGAAAATTGCCCCCGCCCAACTTCTGCTAACTTTTCTGGCTTTGAAATCTGCTATTTGTTAGACATCTTCCAAATCAGTGCATTAGCTGTGAAGAAACAACATTACTCCACCCACCCACCCCTGCAAAGTATGTCAGGACAAATGTAATGATACGATTCTCCCTCACTTGGATTATCAGCAGAAATGTTTTAGAGGTATGCTGAAGTGTACTTGCCAACCAGTAGAAAAGTAAGACAAACATTGCTGATCCCATAAGAATTCTGACAATGATATATTTGTGTTAAGCAATCCAGGAGTGTTTAATAAGTTACATTTGGTCTCCTCACACCGCCACCACATTACTTTACTCTGAAATCTAACCCTGAAATCATGCAAGGCAAGCTTCATTTTTAAAAAAAGTTTAGTAAGGCAATAAAAAAGTAAATGTTTGATTACATCAGTGGATTGTTCGTTGAGCTGTTTCACATATAACCCTGGAATCTGACATCTTCACATAGCTCTGCACATATTATTCCGTTTTCTCCCATTGCTGGGCAGCTGTCAAACTCTGAAAGGGGTCTTTATTGCTGTCACTTACTAATAGGAAATATAGGCAGTGGGGAGGCAGTTCAGATCGTGAAGAAGCAGCTGGTCTCAGCTCAGTCGGGTGAGGGGGAAATGTGGGTGCTCTCTCAAATGAGTGAATCTATCTTTTCCTTCC
Source organism: Sceloporus undulatus (assembly GCF_019175285.1). Lineage (NCBI taxonomy): Eukaryota > Metazoa > Chordata > Lepidosauria > Squamata > Phrynosomatidae > Sceloporus > Sceloporus undulatus. The sequence goes on along the minus strand of NC_056525.1, from coordinate 153,476,772 downwards.
CCTCAGAGCCCAGAGCAGTCAGATCTTCATGGTCTGAATTGTTTCTCCCTTCCCCACCAGTAAGAGACAACAGCAGAGGACCCTAGCTACCAGACAGTGGGAGGTTTTTGGATGGAGCACAAGTGCAGGAAAACAACCTTCTGTGCCCCATCCGAAAAGGGCTTAAGCGCATCAGCTACACATACACACACCTAGGTGAGCCACAGGGTGCCAGGTTTAATTTGTCCAGTTTCCCCATAAAAAGTTTTCAGTGTGAATATAAGCATGCAATTGATGAACACACAATATGTGTAGCATTGCCACTGTTCATTTTTTGGTAGGGCTCCTGTGACCTTTAAGAGCTGCATGGCTAGATAAAATGGAACAGATGCAGCTTTCCCCATTGCTGTAAATATATATTGAGGAAAGCTGCAGCTGTTACGTTCCTGGCTGGGGTACAACATATAAACAACACTACCTTTTTGGACAGAGAGATACAGTGATAGGGAAAGCAGCACCTGTTGTATTTCTGCCAGTCATTAAGTTTTTGAAGGCCTATGAGCCTTGTTGCAAACAAGAAAAGGTATCCGGCCCTAGATATATGAATATATAAAATGTACTCTTGAAAGAGAGCTGAGATTGCCACAACTTTCCCACAAAGTATGGACAGAAAACGGGGTTGTGTTTGGGCTTGTTCACACACGGTCCAGATTGTAACAGTTACCCATGCAGTAGAAAGGGGGGACTGGCCTTACGTGCCTTGGTTTCTTTTAGGTGCTTTCACTGTACATTTGATCAGCTCTAGGGAATGTGACCTTTATTATTATTAAAAGTTAGCCTCATTCATTTGTTTGTTCCATTAATAGGGATTTGTGCGGAGAAATGCTTAAAGTATGTGATGCCAAAAAAGAAAGAAAAATATTTGAATTGAATTGTCATGAGAAAATGCATGGCTGTAACTTGGGGGTATATCTCAAAATGACTCTAGTTAACATTAATGTGTAATAATGTAATTATGTTAACAGATGAACAAAGCCATCAAAAGTTCTTCACCATTATCACTGCATTCCTATTTCACAATTTTTTTAAAAATGTACCAAGTAATTATCTTTTAATATACTTAATTGTGATCAGCAGATTTCCAGGCCTGCAGCTTTTTAATGGTCTAATGGAGAGATAAAGCAAATGGCTGAAAGAATTTCTCCACTCCCCAGAGAACCACTGATAAGTGCCAACTCTTGTGTGGTGTCAGCTTTCCTACTAGATGAATAGCTGCCCCAGATTTAGCTGAAAGAACAAGAGTACCCATGGAGAGTGTGCCAGCCACCTCAAATTGTGCTTATTACAGCTTTTTAAAAGGCTTTCTATGCACACTAAGTACAGCATGATAGACTTCAGTCCAAGCAGTGTTTGTAAAGAAGTGGTTTTGTTCAGAAGGATTCTGAAAGAAAATTATTTGGAAAATGAATCAACCCAAACATTAGAACTTCTTTTTACTGTAGGAAATCAAATGTCTAGTCCTATGCATGTTTACTCAGAGCCCCCACTGAATTTGATGGAATTTATCTCCCAAAATATCCCATACATTTCAGACCTTAAATGCAAGGAGCTAGCCAGCATGGCATTGTGGTTTGAGTATTGGACTGTGACTCTGGAGATCCTGGGTTCGATTCACTGCTCAGCCATGAAACCCACTGGGTGACCTTGGGCAAGTCACATGCTCTCAGCCTCAGGGGAGGATAATGGCAGACCTCCTCTGAACAAATATTGCCAAGTAAACCCCATGAAAAGGTTGCCTTAGGGCAGTGATGGTGAACCTTTTCGAGGCCAAGTGCCCAAACTGCAACCCAAAACCCACTTATTTATTGCAAAGTGCTATGTCCCGCTGGCTTTCTAGTAACAAACTCTGGCAAACTCTGTGCTGGGACGATGGCACATGTGCCCACAGAGAGAGCTCTGAGTGCCACCTCTGGCACGCGTGCCATAGGTTCGCCATCACTGCCTTCGGGTCACCATAAGTCAGAAATGACTCTAAGGCACACAACACATACAAACACATGGGTATGATTAAATTTCTCCCTTGAAATTAATGGGTCTCTAAAGTGCCTCACTTGACAGCCAAAATCTGTTCCAACACAGACTGCAGATAAAAATAGTACTTTTCTAACTTTATCCTCTCAGTGTTTCTAGCAGTTTACTGGTGGTCCATACTGATGACTCAACAGATCCCTTTAAACAGGTGCATCTGTTCCACTGAAGGACAATAAGATTAGTTACTGTCAATCCTTTGCTAAGTTGGGAGCTAACTCATAATTGGTTTTCTGCTAACTTGGTTGTGTTTTGCCAGCTAGCAACAGAGACATGAAGCTTCAGCCATCTCTTACCATTGGCTGAAGGGAAGACATAAGAACGCTGGAACCTTGCTACTTCCTGTACACCCCAACTATACACTGTGAAGTCAACTCATAAGAAAAATTCAAGGCAAATCTTTGGTGCTTCTGTTACATGTTGTTGTTAGCTGCCCTTAAATTGGTTCCGACTCATGACAACCCCGTGGATGAGACATCTCCAGGAATCCCTTTCCTCCACTTCTTTGCCTAGATTCTGCAAGCCTTTGCCCGTAACCCCCCTGACTGAGTCTATCTTCCAACTCTATGATTGAATGTATGATCTGGTTTGTGGTCTTCCTCTCTTTCTTCTATCCTCTACCTTTCCTAGCATTTTTGTTTTTTCTAGTGATCCATGCCTTCTCATTATGTGGCCAAAATGCAATAGTCTCAACTTGATTATCTTTGCTTCCAAGGTGAGCCCTGATCTGGTCTGTTCAAGAACCTATCTGTTTGTCTTCTTGGCAGTCCATGGTGTCCCAAGTACTGTTTTCCAGCACCAAATTTCAAATGAATTGATTTTCATTCTGTCTGTTTGCTTCGCTATCCAGCTCTCACATCCATACATGGTAATTGGGAATACAGTGGCCTGAATGATTTTGACTTGAGTGCTCAGTTGTATGTCTTTGCTCTTCTGTATCTTTTCCAGTCCTTTCATAGCTGCCCTTCCCATTCCTAGTCTTCTTCTTATTTCTTGACTGCAGTCTCCATTCTGGTCAATGTTTGACCCTAGATATGGGAATTCTTTATTTCAATGTCCTTGTTGTCTAAATTGAATCTGGGTATTTCTTCAGTGGTCATTATTTTTGTTTATGTTCCAATTCCTGAATGTTTTCTGCTAATATTATGGTGTCGTCCACATATCTTCGGTTGCTTCCTCCTATCTGATGGTTTTTGCTTTCTTCTTCAGTTTAACTCTGATTTTTATTATGAGCAGTTTGTGGTCTGTGCCACAGTCAGCTTCTGGTCTGGTTTTGGCCACAAGGATAGAGCTTCTCCATCTTCTACATTCATTTACGTAATCTGTCTGGTTTTTGTGTTTACCATCTGGTGATGTCCAGGTGTATAGTCTCCTATCTGGCAGTATGAAGCAGGTATTTGCAATGAATAGATTATTGGCCTCACAGAATTCTATCAGATACTCTGGAGTTTATCGCATTCAGCTTAGAACGGCCCTTGAGCGTTCTTAAAGGGACCATTCTGGAGACGGGAGGCAGCAGGGAACACTGTATATCACACAGCGGGAATGCTGCCACCCCCGAGCGTTCCCCTTCCATTCTGGAAGCATTCTAGAAGTCCGATTTTCAAGAACGCTAAGCGTTCCCTGCTGCCTCCCATCCCCAGAACGGTCCCTTTAAGAACGCTTAAGGGCCGTTCTAAGCTGAATGCGATAAACTCCTCTCTTTCTTTATTTCTTGTTCTTAATCTAAAACTTCCTACTGTTTTTGATTCTTTTTTGTTGCCAACTTTAGCATTCAAGTCTCCAATGATTAGTTTGAAATTTGTGATTACATGTACATGTAGCTTAGTGCATTCTCTACAAACCATGGTTAACAATTGAGGTGTTTGTCTCAGGAAAGTGTGTTCTTCCCCCTTTTTCTCTATTTTACAGATTTCTCCTCCCCCCCCCCCCCCTATTTGCCATAAACAGGAGTTTACATTACAAATGCTAGAGATAGTTAATGCCAACTGGGGATCCCAGCATATTTAGAATTTGAGAACAGGACATGCACATCTAGTTTAAGAGAAAAGTTGGATATTATTAAATATAGTTGGTGTCAGCTGTCTTATACTGAAATTGGCCTTAGAAGACTACTTACACAATTAGCTATATACTGCCATAATGAAGCCCTAATACTAAATTATAATAAAAACAAGATACTTGTTTTTTCAATGAAAAAAACCTAGTCATAAATGGCAAATAAATGGTGTAACAATCGAGCAGGTAAATAGCTTTAAATACCTAGGAGTAGTCTTTCAGGCATCGGGGCATGGAAACTCCAGGCAGAATTGGCAATTAAAAGTGCATACAGGAACATTATTATTATTAATATTAATATTATATTTCTTGCCTCTCCCTATGGATCAAGGTGGGATTATAACTAGATAAAATACAATCAACAATACGGCACAATACAAATAATATCAACAATGGTAATTTAAACAAAAATTAGCCCTCGTAATACAATAAACAGAATTATAAGTTAAAATTCTTATCTAAACATAGTCAGTGAGTTGGAGTAGAGGTGGATAAAGCTATTTCTTCTTCGTGGTCTCTTCGAATCATACAAATGGGTTATTTCTGCGCATGCGCAGCAAACTCGGAAACTTCTAGAATCTCTGGGCAGAAAGTCATGTAACTTTCTGCAGTCTCTTTGCAACTTTTTGGCGGTAGCCCCGCCCATCCCGTATATAAGCCCCTGGTGGCCCGCTCTTCTTCAGTTCCTTCATTCCGCCGCACAAGCAGCTCGAGGAACTATGCTCTGTACACGTCTTAGAATCTCTGACCAATTGGACATTTGACCAACGGACCAGACTTGACCATTCTTTCGATTGCCTTAGGATTTGTTCTGCTATCTTCTCCTTTGTTCAGACCACGGACCAGCCTTCACCACTCCTCGAAAGCCTGCTTGTCAGAGAGGTACTACCCCTGGCCCCTGGCCTAATGGCTTCCTTCAAGCAATGCATAAATTGCGGGGTTAAATTCCCCATTTCGGACGGCCACGACAAATGCGTCCTGTGCCTGGGGGAGGGCCACGTTCCGGGATCTTGCAAGCACTGCAAGGCCATGACGGCTCAGGCCCTAAAGAATAGAGACCAAAAACTTAAGGCGTCTCTATACGACAAGGTCTTTAGACCTACAACATCGGAGACTCAGCCGCCCACTTCTGAGGCCCCAAAGACAAAGGCGGACAAAGCCTCAAAGAGGGCTCATCCCGACAAACAAAAGCCCCCTAAACCACCAAAGGAGGGCCGAGACTCCAGGCGAGCTAGGTCGGTGTCCCCGCCGCCAAAGACTAGACGCAAGGGTCCACCAAGCACCGTGTCGGTGCCTCCACCGGATCCCCGGCCCATGACGACTCCCATTCCGGAGATTTCCTCTGGATCAGCACCTCCGCCCCTGGAGCCGAGGGTTTTGATCTCTTCACACCTCACCGTCCAGGAGCCAGATTTGCAGATAGTAAACCTGGCCAACTCATCGGAGTCCGAGGGCGAAATACCGGACTCAGATGCACCAATCTCACCACAGAGACAGAGGCAGCTATCTCCATCACCATCCCGTTCTAGACGAGACAGAATTTCACCAACCCGTGGTAGACGAGATAAGTCTCCACCTCCGATAAGAGACAGGGCCACATTGGGAACTGAGGCCGACGAAGCCCTCGACAAGGGCCGCCGGGACCGCTCCCCATCATATGACCAACCGGATAAGGCCCTTTTTGATACTTACCCTGACCTCATCTATGACTACCAGACTGGTCAGTATTTACTCCCAGTAGACGCAGACCATCTGCGCCGGAGGATTCCGGGCCCGACTAGAGTGAGGCCTCACTCTCCGCAACGCCGTTCCACCCGTGAGAGGTCGGAAGAGCCTATAAGACGTCATTCTCCAATCAGGGAGCCGTCACCTGTAAGCCGCAGAGACAGCAGGTCTCCTTCGGGGTCCCGCTCCCGATCTGTGTCACCATCTATTCAGCTAGACTCAGAACAGCCTTTGGCCTTTGGTTTACCAGACGTTCCATCTCCTACCGATGATGTCCGCGCCTTCTCTGATAAGATTATCAGAATGGCCGACGCACTCAAGCTAGAGGTGTCCCATCCGGACGACGACGCCCTCGATCCGGTGGAACGCCGGATCCATGGCTGTGCTCCCGCTCCACCATCCCTGGCGTTCTTACCATCCCTAGAAAAAATCGCCAAGAGATCATGGGACACACCAGCGTCTATAGCTTCCACATCCAGGAAGATAGAGAACCTGTACAGGGTTACTCCTTCAGGACCGGCTTGGCTGTTCAACCACCCCAAACCTAATTCGGCAATAGTAGAGGGCTCTCAAACCTCCTTTGCTGCTCGTCCCTTTCGATAATTCCGGCCTGTTCAATAAAGAGACTGATGAAAAGCTGAGCTTTAGGTACAGAATGAAAACAGCAGCCAGAAAACATGGCATGTCTGCTTCCAGCTCTAGACCTCAAAGGCAACGTTACAGTGGCCAACGTGGCTGGTTCCATCACGGGCAACAACGCTCCCACCAGCCGGAACGACAGTTCCAGCCCCAGGACCCTGGTCATCAAGGCGGCCGGTCTCGTTCTCCTTCCCATCAAGACCGTCGCCAACAACCGCAAAACCGCTACCAGCAGGGCTACAAAAAGAAAGACATCAGAGGCAAGAAAAGGTTCTGAAGTTCTCCTGCGCACTTCGTCACTTCCCCGGCAAACAGCCTACAGCCCTTCTTTAAAACCTGGGCATCCATCACTACTGACTCTTGGGCCCTTAACATAGTTCGAGCGGGTTATGCCCTAGAGTTTTCTCAGCTCCCCACTACCGGAGCCATTATTACCACCGTCCCCTCGGACACCCTTCTCGACGAAGTGCACTCTCTCCTGGACAAGGGCGCTATCGAGCCCGTACACCCTTCACAGGCTCGATACTGCTTCTTTTCTAAATACTTTATTGTCCCTAAAAAACCTGAGGGCCTTAGGCCTATTTTGGACTTGCGAGCACTAAATTCCTTCATAGTCTACAAACGCTTCAGGATGGTAACTCTCGCTTCTATTCTACCACTCTTACAGAAGGACTCCTGGTTCGCCACGCTTGACCTGAAGGACGCCTATTTTCATATCGCGATACGAGACAGTCATCGAAGATTCCTCGCCTTTACCGTCGGAACAGATTTCTTTCAGTACAAGGTCCTTCCGTTCGGTCTGTCTTCGGCACCAAGGATCTTCACGAAATGCATGGCCCCCGTCGTGGCTTATCTTCGTCAGCATGATATCGTAGTCTTCCCTTACCTGGACGACTGGCTGTTCACCGCACCGTCAAAAGAGTCCCTCCGCCATCAAATGGACTTTGCACAAAGTCTTCTGACATCACTAGGCCTTCGAGTCAATCTCGAAAAATCACATTTGACTCCGTCCAGACAGATCGACTTTATAGGAACACTATTGGACTCAGAGTCAGCCAAAGCCTACCTCCAACTATCCAGATTTCAAACTCTGTCAACGGCTATACGGGCTTGCCTATGATACGGACACTTACCAGCCTGTGTGGTACAAGTAACAATGGGTCATCTAGCCTCCACAACCTTCGTTACACCCTGGGCAAGACTCCGCCTCAGACCAGTACAGTCTTGGTTCCTCTCAGCCTTCAATCCGGTGAGGGACCAACCAGGAAAGATTCTCACCATCCCAAGAAAGGTCCAGTCTTCCCTGAGATGGTGGCTCCAGCCAGACAACGTCTGCTCCGGTATGCCCTTCACCCCTCCCCAACCAGAGATAACTCTGACTACAGATGCATCTCTGCAGGGATGGGGAGCCCACGCGGTGGGTCTGACCGTCAAAGACAAGTGGACCCGCAAGGAGTCCAGCCTCCACATCAACGCACTAGAGATGCTGGCGGTGGAAAAATCACTAAGAGCATTTCAGAATCTACTCTCCCACAAGGTGGTGCTCCTCCTAACAGACAACACCACGACCATGTATTACCTCAACAAACAGGGAGGTACGAGATCAAGGACTCTCTTACGCATCACACTTCAAATCTGGGAATGGTACATTCGACACAGCATCATGCTCCAGTACATTCATCTTCCAGGAGACGAAAACGTCTTGGCAGACCAACTGAACAGATCTCAGACAACATGCCACAAATGGAAACTACACCCAGACGTAGTCTCCTGTCTTTTCCAACGCTGGGGCACGCCGTCGGTAGACCTATTTGCTTCCCCCAGCAATGCCCAACTGATCAGTTACTGTTCACGGGTTCGTGCACCAGGCTCTCTGGGAAACGCCTTCCAATTTCAATGGACAAACCGCTTCCTATACATGTTCCCCCCCTTTCCACTGGTGACCAGAATACTAGCAAAGATACTAATGGACTCCATGGATGCAATTCTGATCACTCTGTGGTGGCCCAGGCAACCATGGTTTGCCCCTCTGCTCCAACGGGCCCAAGATCATCTTCGCCTACGGTACCGGGCCGACCTACTCTCCCTCCACGATGGACAAGTTCACCATCCAGAGATGCATTCTCTCCCATTGGTGGCATGGAGGATTCGATCTTGACTTCTCTTCCACCAGGCGTACAGGACATAATTAGGGCAGCTCAGAGACCTTCTACCCAGAGATCCTATGCATACAAATGGGACAAGTTTCTCACCTTTTTACAAACCAAGGACATTCTACCATCCAGTGTTTCCATTCCAGTAGTCCTGGACTTCCTCATGACGTTGGCCGGGGCAGGCCTCTCTTTAAGCTCTATTAAGGGATACCTGTCTGCCATTTCTTCCCACTACTTGTTTCAGAACAAACCTTCTCTATTTAGAGATCCCCTCATAAAAAGATTTCTAAAAGGGTTTAATAATTTGCACCCACCTGTTCTAAACCCTCCACCGCAGTGGAGTTTGGACATTGTTTTGGCTCGATTAGTATCTAAGCCGTTTGAACCTCTAGCCACCACAGACTTGAGACTCCTAACGTAGAAAACGGCCTTCCTTGTAGCCATCACATCAGCCCGCCAGGCTAGTGAACTGTGCGCCCTCAGGATAGACCAACCCTTTCTCCGATTTCACAGAGACAAGGTAGTGCTTCGTACGGACATTACTTTTTTACCAAAGGTGGCGTCTGTTTTTCATATGAACCAGGACATTGTTTTGCCCACCTTGGCTTCTAACCCGACCACGGACTATGAACGCCAGCTCCACGCCCTGGATGTCCGCAGGGCACTGGCGTTCTATTTAGACAGAACTTCCACTTCTAGGCGTTCAGAGAGACTGTTTGTATGTTACTCTGAAGCCAAAATAGGGCTACCTGTTTCGCCACAGAGGTTCTCCAAGTGGGTGTCCAACACCATTTCCCTCTGCTACGAACTGGCGGGTAAGCCCTTACCAGGCCGGGTTGGAGCCCACGCAACAAGGGCGGTGGCGGCATCCTCAGCCTTTTTGACAGGGATCTCGCTTGAGGATGTATGTAAAGCTGCTGCCTGGTCCCAGCCATCAACATTTATCAAGCACTATAGGCTGGACGCCAGGGCCAGACATGATGCAGCTTTTGGGAGGGCAGTGTTACTCTCTGCTCTTCATTGAAACCTTTATACTGTTAATAAATTACACAGTTGTTTGGTTTACATACTTTATTGTTGATTGTCTCATTGTTGGTTCTTGACACTCCCTCCTCCATTGACTACAGCTCGCTAGTCTAACCCATTTGTGTGATTCGCAGAGACCACGAAGAAGAAGGACAGGTTGCTTACCTGTAACTGTGTTTCTTCGAGTGGTCATCTGCGAATTCACACAAACCCACCCATCCATCCCCTCAGTGTCTGCTCATTGACAACGCTTGCTGCCGCGCTGATTAGCGGCTCATTCGGAACTGAAGAAGAGCGGGCCACCAGGGGCTTATATACGGGATGGGCGGGGCTACCGCCAAAAAAGTTGCAAAGAGACTGCAGAAAGTTACATGACTTTCTGCCCAGAGATTCTAGAAGTTTCCGAGTTTGCTGCGCATGCGCAGAAATAACCCATTTGTATGAATTCGCAGATGACCACTCGAAGAAACACAGTTACAGGTAAGCAACCTGTCCTTCTTTTTACACAGGGTCCGATGGGAAGGCCCACCAGAAGGGCTTTTTCTATACCAGAGGAGGACAATAAATGCTTGCCACTATACAAGTTTTTGCAGTCATCTCAGTCTTGCTATATGGAGCCCGAATTTGTACTTATTATAATTTCAATAAGTCTTGAGATATTACAGACAAAATTTCTGAGAGGTATATTTTCTTTGCCATGTTGTGTGTTAAATACAGCAATGTGTCTTGAGACCGGATCACCATCAAAGCACAAGTGTGGATTCTAATAATTAATTTCTGGCTTAAACTTATGTTTATTCCATGTAGGTTGGCTCCACTGGTTTTATCAGATAAGTACTCCTCCTCCTTGAAATCAGTGATGTAGATTCTCTCAGATAACCTTGATACAAATGGGCCATGAAAGGGCAATATCAGCCTTTAGACAGCATATCTGGAATATAGAATTACAGAACCACAGGGGTAAAATTAGGAATATTCCAGTTTTAGGAAGATTGGAAGTGACTTTTGCTAGGCCAACCTATTTGGCCAAGCTAACAGCACCCAAACTTAGGGCACCCTTCACTACAGCTTGTTTTAACATCCTTCCTTCTGCAGTTTTGGAAGGAAAATATAAGAAGCTCCCTTATGAGAATTGGACATGCTTATGTTCAGATACTTCAGTTGAATCACTTCTTCACATCATGTTGCAGTGCCCGTTCTATCAAGGTGTGAACTCCTCTTTAATTTACCCAATTTTACAAAAATTCCCAGGATGAATAGTACTTGACATTACTGCTTGAGGATGCAGACTCACAAATAATTGAGAACATGACTTGATTCTGTGTAGCTGTCATTGCTACACACAGACAGATCACTAAGGACCAGAATTATTGTTAACAGTTGGAAATGGGATGCTAGAAGATAGGCCCCTCCATCCTGGTGTGAGGCGCTACCTGTCTATATGCACGTGTGTGTTTTAACTGATTTTATGTAGATGTACTGCTATATTTGTAAATTTGCTTTTACTGATTAATATTAATATATATATTTAGATACTTTGGTCAAAGACCGTAAATAAAATTGATTGATTGATTGATTGATTGATTGATTGAGTTGGCATCAGTGCAGATTTAATGGTAATCCAAGCAAACAGGAGAGAGTTAACGTTGGGAGGGAAGAGGAAGCAGGCATATTGCCAAGTGATCTGGTAATTTCTTTCAAACTGTTACAAAAAGCACCAGCCAACCCTTCTCCTAAGCACATTACTGGGGGAAATGTCCTTTTTAACATAGAGGGATTAAATGAGGTCCTTCACTAAGAGCAAAACGGACATTGGTCCAAAACACACTGTAGAAATAACCAAGTTTAAGACCACTTCAACTGCCCTGGCCCAATGTTAGGGAATTCTGGGAACTGTAAATTTGTGAGACATTTAGCCTTCTTTCTCAAAGAGCTCTGGTGCCAGAGTAAACTACAATTCCTAGGATTCCCTAGCACTGAGCCAGAACTGTCTTAAACTGGATTATTTTTGTAATGTGTTTTGGACCATAGTTCCTGATTGATACACATGGTACCAAGGTAATTCTAAAATCACTGCTAGTCAGATTCTTTTAGGAATCCCACCTTTCTGTAAGAATGCCTCCAAAGACTAGCCATGCAAGAAGTGCCCAGCTGTTGTTAAGAATAGAAGCTGTGTGATGAAAACCGGCAGGTGGCAGTATGATTTGCTCCCCATCCTCCTGTGTATTAAAAAAGCGGATCTATATTGAGAGATCAGGGTGTAACCTAGGAGCCCTGCATCACAATTAGGTTGTGAGAGTGGCAGGGTCACTAGGTTCCTTAGTCTCAGCTCACAGAGTCAGAATTTGGAATGAAAGAAGCTCTATGCATTTATCAAGGGAATGGGGGCAAATTTGGCCTTTGAATGTTGCCTGGCCCTTGGTTTCCTAGCAACACAAAGCTACTCGGTCAAATATTTCCTAGGTTTCCTAATTTACACATATTAAATATTAGCTGTGTGCTGAGGCTGGCTAATTTCCTGTTACGACTTCTTGGCCAATTTTACTAATAAGCCAAGGACAAAGTTCAGAGTAGTATTTAATTGCTTCCTTGTCTCTTTTCCAAAACTTGCTGGAATCAGGAATGTTTACCTGTTGGATAAAGGTCCGATCTTCTTCTGCAACAGGATTGTGTATATCTAGACCCTTTTTGCTCTTTGAATTCAAATGCAATCTTTGCAAGAATGAGTTAGTCATTAAGAAGCATGTTTTGCTTTCATAAAATAGGGTAATTTTGAATTAGTGTAGTTAATAACAGCAAATGCTGGAGGGCAGCAATGTGAGTGAAACCAGTGCAGAATTGATGTAACACTTGTGGTGGGTAGGAAACATCATCACAGATGGTACTGACTTATATCATCTGAGAGTAGATCTACACAATGTGTGGTCTACCCAGTCAAACACAGCCCATGGTGGTCCACCAGACACTCAGTAAATTTCCTGATTTTGCTGCTAGTCTGGGATTAGGAAAAGCAGGAGTTGGTTCAGCACCTGAAAGACCACAGAACATGGCTGATGGTTAGCAGTTGTTTAAACAAAGTTGAGCAAGAAGCAAATACCGTACTCAAGTTTTATTTGTTAAAATGTTCAACATGTTTCAAAGACGTCTATCATTCCTTCATCAAAGGCAGACTCTGGTTAAATGCATTTAAAATAGATAATTGCATAAAAATGATTGCCCCCAGCTTTTTTTAAAGAATATGTAACTATAAATACTGAAAAACAATTAATTTCTATAGCACTTATATTCCTTATAAAAATACTTGAAAAGTTACATAAATTCCTTGTAAATACTGCAAAAGTATACAGTATTGACATTCAGAGGATTATACACTAATTGCAAACATAAAAGACCTGAATTCTTTCCCATGAAAGAGAAAAGTGTCTTCCATGGCTACTCTTACCACATTGCATACAGAAATAAAACAGTTCTGTTATATATTAAACGTTCTTCCTTCTGCTGTATAAAAATTGGTCTCTTACCAACCTGATAAGAGTTTGTGCACTCTGGAAGCGACTGAGAAGTCAGAAAACATATGAGAACTCTCCATGTAGTTCCTTTCCTTTGTAGATTTATATCTTTAGACTAACCCCATGTGAATAAGTCTCTTTACCCAAGAAAGTAACTACATTAAGGTATACCACTTGTGAAAATATAAGTACTGAGAACACTAAAGGACATAAAGCAGTCATAACAGTCTAATAAAATCTGAGATTCCAAATCCTCATTTAAACCAGTAGGACAACCTTTTCAGTTTCAGAGTCCGGAATATCTCTCATCTGAACAGAAACCTTTTTTTATCTTGTTAAAACTTTTCCACTACTCAGCAAGTTAAATCTGACACTGATATTTCATAAAACATCTACCCAAAACAGCACCTATCTTATTCAGGCAAATGTTGCATTGATATACATATGGGTGTCCTAGAACCAAACCCCAGCAGATACCAAGAGCCCACTGTAGTTCCATTGAACAAGCTTATTGGTTTCATCTATGTACAAAGGCTATGCTCTAGCTACAATTGGCAAGAAGTGTTTGGTCAATATTGTACAGGAAGAAACCAAAAAAAAAAAAAAAACCACAATTACTTTAAATGCAAGTTTATTTTAATTATGCACCATTTAGGAAAGACTTGCTGCTTTTCAACTGTTTCTTTGTTACTGACTAATAAGAATAATCCGCAGGCTACAAAAAATATTTTTAAAATATGTGCATGTTTTTTTCAGTGGAAGACAGGTAGAAAAATTTTTTTAAGTTTGTCATTCAATTAAATAAACTGTTAGATCAGCAAATCTATAACTCTGCTTGGTTTTTAAATTCTGCAGGCTAAGGTTGCCAGCTGTAATTTGTTGATTGTTAAACTAAAGCTTAATGTAGGGTTTTGAAAACCCTAATAAAGGCTTTTAATATAGAGTAAATTTTAAATCAAGTTTAAATATACTTGTTTTTAATTTGTGGAGGCCATTCTGGCCCTAGGGTACATAGGAAATGAAAAATATTTAAAAAAAATAATTTACCTTCCAACTGGGATTAGAAATGTCTGCATATTTAATTCTAAGTCATCTGCATATTTAATTCCAAGTCATTCCATAAAGGCAACTGTATTAAGTTTTCTGATAATGTGGGAATTAATTTAAATTTAATTGGTTAAAACACAAATAATGCTAGATGATGATTTAATTGGCTTACAGCTTCAGTATCTTAACCTGCTATGTTCAAAACAAGTATACATAGAAGTGAGGTTTGCATGTGAAGTAAGCAAGTATCTAAGTTGGAGAGGTCAGGACAAGGCAAGAATCTGCCAGGATATCAAAGATCACTTGAAAATCTATCCATATGGTTTAAAGAATCTCCTACTGCTAAGAGGTGTAAGTGCCATAAAATCTCTGACATTAGTTTGTATGCAGTGCAGGGAAGAGTGCATCTGTTACTTTAAAGCAGGGATATTGTGTTAGCAATGGCACAGTCTTTATTCAGACACGTGGCCCAGACCTCCTGCCCATTGCCATAAACAATGATGTGCCTGCCTTTTGGTCATTGGGAGTTAGGTGGGAGAGGACAGCTGTCTCTTAATTAGTGTTTCACAGCATGATTTTGTCAAATGGGCAAATCTGTGACTAGCCAGAAGCCTGATTGATTTTTCTTCAGCGGAAGACCACTGACCGATAACAGTGAGGCAAAAAGGGGAGAGGCCAGATTGAGGCTTATCCAGAAGGGACTGTAGGCTTTAATTAGGATGACCTGAGAAGAAATGGGAACAGCATTTTCACAGGTGGAGAGGAGGGTCTGTCCAGGTTTCCAGCTGGGATCTGTGCTCGGATTCCTGCTGCCAGTTCTTGTAAGATTTGTCAGCCCTAAAGCTAAAGGAAAAGCTTAAACCACCTCTTCGCCTCAGTACCTTTATTATTTTAAACAGTGTCTGTTTCTCATGGGTAGAAAGGCATCCCATGGGTCCTGCTCAGTTTATTGGCCCTGGCCTTTAGGTGAGTGCACATAACCACACACACATGTGTAAAATTAAGGTGCGTTGAACACTGACATATTATACCTGAATCTTAGGGCCCATACAGATAAGCTAAAATAAAGCTGCTTTGGGTCACTTTGGAGGTATGCTATTTAAATGGCATCTTAAGAGTCCAGAAGCTGTGCCAAAGCGACGCTCCAGTCCTTAGGACTGGAGCGTGGCTTTGATGCAGCTTCTGGCCTCTTAGGACACCTGCATCATTTAAACAGCATACCTCCAAAGTTACCCGAAGCAGCTTTATTTTGGCCTGTCTGTACAGACCCTTAAGTTTACTATAAGACACTTTAAGATAAGACTCATAAACTATTTATAAGATTATAGTTTCTGTGCATATTGACAGTGTGGAGGCAATGTTTTTCTCCTTATGCATACTTATTTTTTAACCTGCTTACAAACATATAGGAGGTGTGCATAAGCCTCATGTTCAGAGTCATTGTGTGCTCTGTAGTCTGTGTCAGTGTTGCCTCAAAAGAGAGCTCTGTTGAAACATATGTTGATCTCCTATCAGTGGCAGAAATGTGCCTGTCAAGGAATGGATCGTGTGCATTTCCCCTCTTTTCCCTAAAGAGATGAACAATCCCTATACACAAAATAGAAACACACACACACACACAGAGTCTGCTTCCTTCATTACATTTATATCACTGTACTGTAGCATGTTCAAGGCTAGTGATTTTATAGCAGGAAAGATTTTCTATTCACAGCTTCATGGGCTTAGGACTAGTGGTAATTCCATGTGATTTGTACATAAAGTAAAGATTTTGTTTGGTTAAAAAAAACCACAAATACAGAGAGAAAAGCAGATACATTGTATTTCATTAACCAGAAAAGCTTTTCTAACAGTTTTCCAGAATTTGTCCAATCTGTCCTCCAGATGTTGGCTTTGTTTGGGTGTGATGGTAATTTTGAGACTGAAGGACATGGTGTCATGCCATACACCTACAAACTAGACAGCAGCTATACCATTCCCCACATTGACCACCACTAGTTCAAACATACTAGCGAAAGCAGTTCCACCATACCAGTGGTGCGACTCAGGCAGACCTTCAGATGTTCGACTGCAAGTCTCAGCAGCCCTAGCCTACACATTAAGGAATATTGGGATTTGCAGTCCAGCAACCTCTAGAGAACTACTGTATATGATTGCTATCTCTGCACTACACCAAGAACATAACTGTTAAATCTCCCTTCTAAAAAGTACCTCATCTATGAAAAAAGTTCCCATTTTGCTTTTCTGTTTAATTGCAATCTTCATTGGGGAAGCTGTCAGGTGGAAGTGGGTTCAGTTTTAGAGAGCTGCAAAATTTAGTTGTTTTGAAATCCTCCGTTCTATACTTCCTTTCTAAGTTCTGCATTGTCATCCAGGTTATTGTTTGGAACTCAGCAGTCAACTTGCTGCCTATTAGTCTCTTAACTGTGTATTGTTTTCCATTTGCCATAAACAAAAGAGAGAGAGAGAGAGAGATTTACTTTATTGAAAATCTTTGTTCAGTCAAAGACTCACTGTAAACTCTTGGGCAAGCCATAAATTAATCACACATCCATAAAATGGGAATATTTGTGGTGAATGAGCTAAGTGCAAAATGGTTTCCCTACAGTTTTTGCTGTGGGAATGCAAATGTAGTAATCACTGTAAACTAGAAGAAAAGTAACAACATTTTTTGCTTCCGTTTCATTTTTATTTGTACTATGGCCTCATTCCCACTATGTTTTAAAGCAGTTTGTAAATCGATTTGAAGTGGTTTAAATTACCCTGGTTCTCACTTGAACTGAATCGCTGAAGCAATTTGGAGAGGGGGTCCATGTGCTACACCCATTTAACCTACATCTTTTTGGTGCTGATTTTTTCCGCATCTTTTTTGATAAATTGATTCCGCGCAAGTGTAAACCACATGCAGATCAGAATCAATTTGAAGAATCGAATTCACAAATCAATTCAGTGCCATTGTGAACGAGATGTGGATCGGAATTGATTTACTATGATGTGATAAGGGATCGAAAACCGAAACATCGTCCTTATTAATTGAACTATTAAGTTCTGTTTGTTAATTGCTCCCATAAATATATATTTTAGTGATTAATTGCATTCTACTGGCATCCATAACAGACTTGTAAGAATTTGTTGTGGTCTTCCACCAGCACATGCTGAGAAAGACTATAAATAAATACAGGTTGAGTTGTTCTTATCCAAAGTTCTGAAATATTCAAAAAAAACCAAAACTTTTTTCTTGAGTGGCTGAGATAGTGACACATTTGCTTTCTGATGATTCAGTGTATACAAACTTGGTTTCGTGCAAAAAAAAATATTTAAAATATTGTGTAAAATTACCTTCAGGCTATGTATATAAAGTATATATGAAACATAAATGAATGTTGTGTTTAGACTTGGGACCCATCTCCAAGATAGCTCATTATCTATGTATATGTAAATACAGGTTTCCAAAATCCAAATCTCTTCTTGTCCTGAGCATTTCAAATAAGAGATACTCAACCTGTAAAAGAAAAGGATTTGGGGTTTGGGGGTAGGATGTCAAGATGTCTGCTCTTGGGAGTTTCCCCCAGTGATCCCTGTTTAGACACCAGCTTCACACTTCATCTGGCTCAAGGCAACTCAGACCAGATAGCTATCAGCTTAAGAGATCATGGGTTTCAAGCACATAAACTCCTAGACAGTTGAAGCCTTGAGCTAAAAAGCCTTCTAGCAAATTTCCAGTTGAGTTGAAAATTACACAACTGTGATTGTGTTGATTTTTTTATTATCTAAAGCTGCTGCCCAGTATGTACTTGCCCAATATACAGTGGCAGTTTCCGCTGAGGGTTATGTTTTGGATAGTATTGTACTAACATTATGCTTCTCACCTTCCCCTTTAATCAGCTTATTTTAGATTTTCTCAATAATCATTTAAGAAATGATTGAGAGAGGTAATACAATGCCTTGTACCCCTTTCACTTTTCCGCATTTTATTTGCATTGCGACCTGAAATTTGGTTTACTTCACTTTTCTGACACAGTAAGAGCATGTTGCACCCTCACAGTGTTGAGTATCCTGTGTATATCAAGTGGTAACACTGCCAATCAAATTCATTTCAATTCCAAATTGTAATAGAACAAAATGTGGAAAAACCAAAAGGGAAGGGGCAAATACTGCAAATACTGGATTAGCTCCTTTTGTGTATGGCAGAAACTAGGTTCATTCAACAAGCTAATACTTTCATTTGCTCTATTGCTTCCAAACCCTTCCTTATAATAGAAGGTATGGGAGTGCTTTATTTACTAATAAATTGTTTTCCAATTACTGAACCCAAGGTTTTGAAAGGAATGGCTGAAATAGATCTGTACAGGCCTATTAGAAATAAACTGTAGTTTCAAAGCTAATTTTATATATAGTTCTTTATTAAGCGAGGAAGGTATCAAGGGGGTTTACAGTGACATTTGGATAGTTATCAATGCTGGTCAAATAGGATTTCTCCATTTAGACCATTTCCCTAAACCTCTTATACAAACGATACAAATGATGGTTTTCAAGTGAAGGTGATATGTCACACTAGCCTGTCAGTACCTTTGTATATATGTTTCTAATGGATGCATTAATGGCTGCAGGTTCATGATGTGAATCCATATTTGTGCACATTGGAAATGTTTAGATTTCCAATGACAAATTGGATTTATTTCCTTGAGGTGTGCTATACCTCGAAATATGGAAGGTAAGAGAGCCAGTGTGGTGTAGTGGTTTGCATATTGGACATTGACCCTGGAAACCAGGGTTTAAATCCCTGTTCGGCCATGGAAACCCACTGGGTGACTTTGGACAAGTCACACACACTCAGACTCAGAGAAGGGCAATGGAAGACTCCTCTCTGAATTAATTTGGCCAAGAAACTTTCATGATAGATTGACCATAGGGTCACTAGAAGTCAGAAATGACTTGAAGACACACGGCAATAACAATGAGTGGTAAACCCATTTTTTAAAAAAACTTGATCAAGTATATATGTCTTCCACATCTGAGCTGATCACTTACTGGCTGTCATCTTATTGGTTAATCAATTGTTGAATGGTGAGTTGGTAAATCTAATGGATTCAGTAGATGTTGTTGTTGTTGTTGTTGTTGTTGTATATTTCTGACTTAGGCTGACCCTAAGGCAAACCTATCACAGGGTTTTCTGGGGCTGAATGTATGTGACCAAGCAGGGGAAAAAACCCTGCTTTCCAGAGTTATAGTCCCAAACCACAACATTGTGCTGGCTCTACCCTTGTTCTTATGTGCCTTCAAGTTGATCCAAATTATTGTGAGCCTATCACAAGTGTTTGGTACACGATTTATTCAGAAGAAGTTTGCCATTGCCTTCCTATACGGCTGCCAGTGTGTGACTTGGCAAAGGTCATCTAGTAGATTTCCATGGTTGAGCAGGGACTTGAACCTTCATCTCCTCAGTCTCAGCTCAGCACTCAACCACTGTACTACTCTGGATGGTCTAGTCTAGTTCTACTCTGTTCAGGACTAAATTAGGAGTTAGACTATAGAGAGCCTTGAAAACTGGGATGAAAGTGAAGCAGTTTGTGTGCTTCTTCCTCCCCTTTGGTCTGTGGTTTCCTCATAGTAGCTTCTCACCAATCATGGTTTGCTATTACATTTAGCTGTAGTTAGTGCTTGCTGTCCAATCCAAAGTTGGAAAGCCTTCAAAATTCTTTGGATTCCTTAGAACTACCCTGAAAGTTTGAAACAGTAGTGTTTTCTCCCATGTTGCAGGAAGGGATTGAGAAAGAATGGCTTGCATGGATTTGAGCCAACTTCCTAGCCATTATACAACCTCAGATACAGACAATGGCGGAGTACATACCGCCACTTTGCGGCGCTCTGCCGCCGCCGCCGGTAGGTCCGCGGGGGAGCCGGAGCCTTCAGACGCCGTGACTCCCGCGCGGACCGAAAAAGAAGCTCCAAAATGGAGCTTCTGTTTCCGTCGCATTTGCGACGTAGCGAGGCGCCAGGGGCGCACTCGCTACGTCACAAAGGACGCGACGCATACGGACGCTCAGCGTCCGATACGCAAAGATGGCGCCGGCCATGTAGAAGGGCCGGCGCCATCTTGTACGGACAGAGTCCGTACTAGGCCCAGGGGTGTCTATAAGAGACGCCCCTTTTTTAAAATGGGACATCCTCCGGACGTCCCAAATGGCGATGAAGAAAGCCCCAGAGAGACTCCCCAAAGACCTTCTCAATCCATGACTTGTACAGGATCACCCACTTCAGAATAATTTACACAATCCAGACCAGATGTGTCCTTGAGTAAGGAGCATGGTGAGGAAAATGCTGTGTAGGCAGAGGGATCCTGATTACTCAGGCAAGTGGGCTGAATCACTGTGCGATAACAGAAAGTAAGCACTGACACCCACTCCAACCAATCTGATTTGGAAGAAAATCTCTCATCAGAGGATGATAAGACTTGTATCTGTGAAATGAACCCATCTTCTGGGCTTTTTCTAGAAGACATAATATTGGGTTGTAATTCAATTGCATTGTAAAATTGTCAGGTAGCCATGTCAGTCATGCCCCAGAGGAATTTCAACAGGGAAGGAATAAATCTTCCTGACTACAAGTGATAGTGCATGAGGAGCAAAGGACAAGGTGTTGTTGTGTTTGATATGTGCCTTCAGGTCATTTTTGACTAGTGGTGACCCTAAGGCGAACCTTTCACAGGGCAAGTTTTTTCTTGGCAAGTTTCTTCAGAGGGGCTTTGCCATTGCCATCCCTTGAGAATGAGAGAACGTGACTTGCCCATGGTCACCCAGTGGGTTTTGTGGCAGAGCAGGGAATTGAACCCTGGTCTCCAGAGTTGTAACCCAACGCTCACACCGCTATGCCACGCTGACTCGCAAAGGTATGCTTCATATGTTTATGTCTTTCCGTCTTGGGTTTGAGTGACTCATTTCAAAGAGACAGTTGAAGAATGCAGTATCTCTGATCTCTGACTTGCCAGTTTTTATCTATTAATGAATAAGCAACAGTCATCAATATTGCTGCTTCAGTAAAGACTCTCCAGTGTGTAAATCCCCTTCTTGGAGATGCAGAGAGTTCTCTCTCTGCAAGAAGGAGCACACAAATCTGTTGCTCTTGCCTCTTTCATTTGCATGTTTTTCTGTCCAGCCCCCCCCCCCTTCCCAAGATCTCATAGCCACACCACACTAATTATCCTCCGAAAGGGAGGGGTTGCCATCGCAACTGAGCACTTTTTAAAGCACCAGGCATAGTGTTCATTATTGTTCAGTGTCTTTAGCCAGGCAGGGAAAAAGGTCAGTGGTGGCAGTTGCTTTCCTTTGGCAAGCCCTTGCGGAAAAAGGAATCCAAAATGTGCCTGTAAAATGGTGAGTGATAACTTAGCTGTCGAGTATCCTTGGAGTTGAGCCCTTTAGTTTTTGATGGGCATTTATTGTTTTGGGGAGCGAGTGCTGGAAAGTATTGAGCTGA
Source organism: Sceloporus undulatus (assembly GCF_019175285.1). Taxonomy (NCBI): domain Eukaryota; kingdom Metazoa; phylum Chordata; class Lepidosauria; order Squamata; family Phrynosomatidae; genus Sceloporus; species Sceloporus undulatus. The sequence goes on along the minus strand of NC_056525.1, from coordinate 153,455,075 downwards.
ATGCCATAGAATGCAAAGCTTCTCTTGGGTTTTTTCTTTCTTTTACTCCGCTTCTCTGAAAGTTTATAGCGAGTTTTACAAACATTTATTCTGTTGTGTTTAAATCTCCATTTAAGCATTTTGCTATACTCGCCTAAAACTACCCTTGTCTCTCCCTGTAAACAGACATGATTTCATGTCATAGATTCATACCTCCTTTCCAGTACCCTGTATGTATCTATCCTGAAACTATTTCAAGGAAAAGTGTTGTGCATGAGGAATTTCTATAAGTTATTAGAAAAGTACTACTTTAACACGTTTAAATTTGCACATTTTATGGCTGTACAAAATGTGTACATTGAAAAGACAACACATAAATTTAAAGGAATGCTTTTCAGAGGTGTATTATTATTATTGTTATTATTGAATTTCATCTATTTCAAAATATTCCTCTTGGTTACACAAGGTGTTTGAACACTTCTGCGTCTTCATCCTGACCACAAAAAAGTCTTTGTTGTGTGTCAGGAATGTTTTATTATTTTAACAATGCTTTATTACTGCATGTGGACATTTTTATGAGACAAAACAGATGAGTAAATTCATTTGGGCTAAAAGCACAGCTCCCATGGTGAAAGGTAAGTATGCATAGCTTGGCATTGGGTTACCACATGGCATTTATTGTCGACACTGTGGCTGCTTTCATGAAGAAGTATGTGTTTGTTTTATACAGAGGTTGGATGTTTGATAAATATATAATGCAGTGTGATTCCATAATTTACAGTGCTGGATTTGCTGCTCAGATCACACCCCAGCTTAATTCCACATTAAAAGCCTTTTATTTATCTTATGTGTACCTGTGTGAACAGCTGACATGCCTTCTGTGTTTGTGTAGGTCTGATCTCTCACTAAGGCTCCAGAACATGTTATGGAAAATCATTGGTTCTTTTGGGACATCAGATACAAACACTTGAGTAATGGGGCTTTGTAACATTTGTCTTTTAATGTGGAGCTGAAAATGACACCCCTGTTAATACAATCTTGCCTTTTTCTTCAGGATCAATAACATTGAACATAGGCTTTAAATCAGTCCTTTCCTCTCTCTCTTCCTGCCTCTCATATGAACCCATTTGTGTGTGCATGTGCCTTCAATTTCCCTGTTGACTTATTTACATATCAGAAAGTATTTTTCAAAACATTGAATGTGAGTTTAACTATAATAAACAGCAATTTACTACTTGTTTTCAGATTATAATTTTCAAAGGTTGTAGTTATCAATAAATGCTTTATTATACAGTTCCCTGCAATCTTCAAAGAAAAGAATAGATGAGGAGCATTTTTCTTTAAGTAAGCCAGTTCTCAGCTATTTCTAAGGAAATTAAACCCATAGTTTGTATCACTGGCATTTGCCTTACAAGTAGGATTTGATTGTTGCCTTGGAATACAAATCAACGCGTTTTAGTTTTCCCAAAGCTCACGATTTACTTTGAGAAGCCATTATATTATATTATTGCCAAGGTTCTTTTACATTGCAGTACTTCTGTCAACAATTTAGGACTGTTAAATAGAAATGAAGGGAAATGAGACCGATATACTGATTGGATTAAACAGTGACTGAAACCCTATGCATGGGTTTGCCTCTGTCATTGTGTCTTTGCTTATTGTATTTGGAAGCAAGGTTGCCACCTTCTCTAACAATAGTTGGACACAGGTGATGCTTTTCTTATTAACTTTCATCATGTCTCCATCTCCCCAAATTCCAAGTTTAGATTTCTGTCTCAGTGTGCTAATAAAGCAAACATCCAGTAAAAATGTTGGCAATTTAGGCATTTAATCATCATTTTATTTTGTAATCATTTCATTTGTGAAGTGATACCTGAGGACATATTCTGTAGTTCTCTTGTCAGGTCTAATGGGTGTTGTATGTCCCCAACCCTTTTAAACAACTGTACTTGGTAGCTGAGTTTAATATCTTCCTAATCTGCAGGGTTGGTATTGGAACATAAGTAGGTTTTACATACGTGTAAATAGTATGTACAATGTGTACATACTATACAAGAAGTATGTATACAAGTATGTAAACAAGAATGAAATATAAAGAGAAAATCAGTTTGGAAATACTTAGTTAAAAGTGATACAATCCAATAGATTTGCTGCAGAATTATGAATCTCTGGCTCTCCCTAAATCATATCTACACAAATTCACTTTTGGCAAACTGTGTTTGTTTTGCTTTTTAGATGCCTGACCAGTTTGATCAGAATGTTGTGCTGAACCAGCTACGTTACTCTGGAATGCTTGAGACAGTGCGTATCCGAAGGGCCGGTTTTCCAGTGCGGAGGCCATTTCAAGACTTTCATAAAAGGTAACCCTCATGTTGAAGGAAAGATAAAAGAAGCAACTTAAATGGGGTATGTATTGTCTAAGCAGAGCAATTTTTAAAAAATGTTTGTTTGTTTGTTTGTTTTCACAGATACAAGGTCCTGATGAGAAATTTGTCTCTCCCAGAAGATTTAAAAGGAAAGTGTACCAGCCTCCTTCACCTGTATGATAGCACAAATACTGAATGGCAACTTGGAAAATCTAAGGTAAGATAAAAATTAATTGTTAATGCAAAACTAGGGCAGCTGTAAAAGCACATTCTGGCTACAGTGCTGTTTGTGTATTAACATAGACAGAGAACTGAACTTTGCCAGGTGATTTTGCTTCAATTCCTAATCCAGAAATCCAGCTGGTTCATTTGTATCTGTATTACTGGTTTTTATTTTCTATCCTATCTTGTATTTTTGAGAACATATTGGCTACAGACCTTGCCATTCTAAACAAATGAAGAAAAAAATTGTATGTCTTAAACTAGGAAAAATATTTTCTTTCTAACTAGTCAAGGTGTTGGTGTAAAACATTTCCATCCTTCCACCTATCTGAAATATCAGATCAGTGACAACCAGGTCAATTATTGTTTTTTCACAGTGAGAAAACTGTTGTACAAACAATGGCTATTTTTATTTATTTGTTTTATTTGTTTGGTTGGTTTTTCTTTGTTTATTTATATCTTGCCTTTCTCCTTGTATAAGATCTAAGGCAGCTTACAAGCAGTTAAAAACAAGGTAGGCTACAGCTAGAAAAATTATTAGTACAAAAGTTAAAAAACAATTAAACATCATTGTGGTTTAAAATGCATAGTTAAATTCATATAACACACAGTTAAAAGATGGTAAAACAGATAAAAGCACAACCCCATTAAAAGCCCTTTCGGCCACATGAATTATAAGCCAAAGGCATACTTGAATAAAAAGGTATTTGCCTGCTGGCAAAAGGAGAGAAGTGGAGGAGCCAATCTAAGCTCCCATGGGAGAGAATTCCACAATCTGACAGCAGCCAATGAGAAAGCTGTCTCTGAGGCCATTCGCACTGTTAAATAATCTGGTTTCACATCACTTTAACTACCTTGGCTCAATGCTATGGAATTCTGGGAACTGCTGCAACAAAATACAGTTCCCAGAATTCCATAGCATTGAGTCAAGGCAGTTAAAGTGGCTTTCTCTCAGTCCCACAATCTAGGCCTGTTTGGTGAGGACAGAGACTGCATCCACGCTGCAGAAATAAGCCATTTGCATGGGGCCAACTGGATTATTTCTGCAGCGTGGATGCAGTCTCTGTCCTCACCAAACAGGCCTAGATTGTGGGACTGAGAGAAAGCCTTCCCTTGAAGATCTTAAAACTCATACAGGCTCATACATGGAGATGGATTAGATTAGTTTGGACCCAAACTGTATTAAGTGTTAATGGTTATAAATAGCACTTTGAATTCTACTGAGAAATGGACCAGTAGCCAGTGATGCTGTTTCAATGGAGGTCATATGTGTTCCCTGTAACCAGTTGCAGTCAGCAACCTGGCTGCAGCGCTTTGAACCCCCTTAAATTTCCAGTTTCCAAACACAGTCCCGCATGAAGTACATTACAATAATTTGTAAATATGACAGAACAAACAAACAGGAACACTATAATCAGTAAAGATGTGAGGAAGAGGAACTAGTGAAATCAAAACATTAGTTACATGACTAACACTCACACATTCAATTAAGTTAGACATTTTTTTCCTTGCAACGTATTTCTAGATTGTCTGTTGAAATAACATCGCCATACATGTTTCTTAGTTCAGACTTTCAGGAATACAATGGCTGTGCATAACAAAGTATTTTTGCTGAGTTTTCTTCTTAGGTGTACTCTTGAATGGTGAATCTGAAGGCCAGTTTGAACTGGATTTGGATTTCCATACTGATTATTATTCCATAAACATTTAATGATGCTATTAGTCTGCAAAAGCTCTCTTACAAATTTCTGTATATATGACTAAGATAGTGTAAATTAGTATAGAACCAATAAAGAAATAAACAATTCTACTGCCTAATAGTTGTCCTTGTATATTTTGAGATGATAAATTATATATCTTCACTGTTAACTTTGCTAATCATTGTGTTCAGATATTTCCGTTACTATTCTTAATTGATATGTCAATATAAGGTTTTCCATATAATTGCAACAGAATTTTAAAAATCCCAAAAAGAATTACACATAAGAGAGTGCATTAAAATGTGGCTATAGAGTGTGTGGTGTTCCTGTCATGAAGAAATCCCATGTAATCCATATACCTCTTTTACATGCATGGTACTTAGACTGTAATTCAAAACACATTGCAGAAATAATCCAGTTTGAGACTGCTTTAACTGTCATGGCTCAGTTCTAGGGAATTCTGAGAACTGTAGTTTTGTGAGACATTTAGCCCTCTCTGTTAGAGATCTCTGGTGCCATAATAAACTACAATTCCCAGGATTCCCTAGCACTGAGCAGGGCAGTTAAAGTAGTCTCAAATCGGATTATTAATGCATTGTGTTTTGCACCTATGCTAATATTTCTTCATAATGCAGATTGACAATAGCCCCATTCCCACTTACACATAAATCAGTGTGTGATCCGAATCGATGGATTCATTTGACAGCGGAGCGTGCTTCCCACTACCTTTGCCCCGATCGCATTTTTTCCCACTACATTTGTTGCAATCGCATTTTTACCCAAAAAATAATCCACTTGTGGTTCCCATTCACAAATGAATTGATTCAAAATGATTCAGTTCCAGCTGGCCGAAGGGAAAATTTGAATCGATTCCAATCCACATGTGGTTCACGCTTGCGCAGATTCGATTTATCGAAAAAGAACCTGAAAAAATCAGCATCAAAAAGATGCAGGTTAAATGGGTCAAGCGCATGATCCCCCTCTCGGAATCACTTCAGTGGTTTGGATTAAGTGGGAACTAGGGTCATTTGAACCAATTCAGTCTGATTCACAATCTGAGCCTTGCTCCCAAACGCTATCTTTTGCTGAGTATGTGGACCTTCTCTAACCTAACTTAATATGAATGTGCCCTTTACACATGAGCATCAGAGTGACCATCCAAAAGTATTAGTTTTTAAAATCTTGTTTAACTAGCCATGCCTAGGCATTGTGTAGGACCTTGAGAAAAAACTGATAGTGCTCGGGAGGAAAAGAAGACTTAATTATCAGTAGTTGATTTTTCACTTTTCTCTGAAAGTAATGTAATGTATGATAAACTCTGTGTCATATATACATACATACATACATACATACATAAGCATTCCTTGAACTTTTTTCAAGGTATTTCTTCGTGAATCTTTGGAGCACCAGCTGGAGAAACAACGAGAGATAGAGGTCAACAAAGCAGCCATGGTTATCCGAGCACATGTCCTGGGCTACATGGCACGGTATGTAAATAACTGTCAGACCAGTAGATTTTGGGGTCTCGCTAACAAGAAACCTCAAGCCCACTGGAATCTCAAGCTTCCTTGCCATTTCTGCCTGAGACACAAGTTTAACAGTATTGTTGCACTTTCTCCCTCTAGAAAACACAAGCTTGTACATACTGATCTTAATAAGCCACTGCCTCGTTATGAAATAGACAAGGAAGAAAATTTCTAGTGCACAAGTATTGTTGGCATAACTGGATCAACACATTGCATTGGGTCTAGAGAAGAACCATTATGGCAGTGTGTTTTTCAAATATTCTCCAAGCAACACAAAAAATTTCTGAATTATACTATCTGAATAGCTTGGTTGTCATTTGCAAATCACTTATTTGTGTGTAATCTCATTTTACTTTTTTGTAGTATTAAGAGAGAAGGGATTTGGACAATTATGGTTTTAGTGTGTTTGCAGTGGCAGAAGAAAGAGATGATCTAATAGACTAAACCATTTAGTTTGGTTCCCCTCTCCCCCAAGCAATAAAAGAACAATGGTACTAGGTGACTGAATTATGACATTTTATTTGCTTACTTATCGTCATGCATTATGTGCTAGAGTCTGAGAAGTAGATCCCATCTGTTTACTCCACCACAAGTCAATAGAGGGCTGTTCAATAGCTGTTTGTGCAGTGAGCTCTTTTCTTTTCATGTGTATATTAGCCCTACCTATACATCTTGACCCTTACATCTGTTGCTAGAGCAAAAATTCTTAAAGATGAAGACTATCCTGATGTTCCCAGTTTCCTTTCTTTGTGTCTCAGCATCTTGGTGGGTTACAAACGGATGCTAATAGAAAATGGTATGGTATGAAAATATGTTACCTATGTCAAGATGTATTTTTCCTCTTTCAAGGATGCTAGAGTCTGAGCCTAGCCATCCTAAGGAATCAGTAAAAGATACTGTATATCCTCCAGGCCAGGGGTAGGCAACCTGCGGCCCACGGGCCGGATGTGGCCCGGCGAGGCCTTGGGACCGGTCCCAGTCCGGTCCTGCCGCTGATTGCCGCCGGGGCCTTTGGCCTCTTGCACGAGGGGCATGGTGGGGGAATTGTCTATAGAAGCCTCAGAAACATGCATGTATCTTAACAATTTTTTAAAAATTAGCAAATTTTTTCGCGTGTCCGCAATCTCTTATAAAAAAGTGTCCTCCATTTGAAAATTTTGTCCTACATTTGTCCTGGTTTATTTATTTATTTAATTTTTAAAAAAATTTAAAATTACTTATTTTTTGGCTTCGGCCCCCCAGTTGTCTGAAAGACAGCAACCCGGCCCCCGGTTCAAAAAGGTTGCCTATCCCTGCTCCAGGCATTTCAAACATTGAAGGTTTGTTGATTTGTCTGTAATTCAGGATCTACTATTTTCATGTTTTCCATGGGAACTACTACTGTCTTTCTTTACAGTCTGGGATCTTTAATGTGTTCCATTGTTTCATTGTTCCAGTATGTGGTTCATCGAGCCTTCTTCAAATAAATACATCCTTGTCTCATTTCAGAAAGCAATACAGAAAGGTCCTGCACTATGTGGTCGTCATACAGAAGAACTACAGAGCTTTATACTTCAGGAGGAGATACCTGCTTCTGAAGAAAGCAGCCATCACGTTTCAGAAACAGCTGCGAGGCCAGATTGCTCGTCGTATTTATAAACAGCTACTAGAGCAGAAACGACAGCAAGAAGAGGAAAAAAAGAGAAAAGAAGAAGAAGAAAGGTATGGGATATATCATTAGTTGATTATCGACAATGTAATTTTCATTGAAAATAGCATGTTTGTGCAGGCTCTGTTTGTAACCTTTTTAAAATTATCCTCTTTAGAAAGTGGCAAAAGCAGGAAGCAGAACGTATTGCTCGGCAGGTAAGTTCTATGAACTTTTTAATGCTTCCCTTTTGTGTTTGAATTACTCACTGTGCATAACATTTGCTTGGGGGAACCTCCTATGGTGATAAGATAACTGATTATAAAAAGACCACAAGAGCATCATAAAATCGTTTGTATCTGTTGTTCGCTGCTGTTGCTTCCTCATCTTCCTCTTCTTGTTTACAAGATTTTAAGTAAAGAGTTATATACATGATGCCCAAAATCCTATATCCTAGACATAGTTCTGAATATGTATCTACATATCATCTCCTGACCTGCCTCCCCAAACTTTAACAACTAGTAGCCACAGTGAGTTATGGAGGTCTGTTCTGCTGGCAATCAAGAGTCAAAAGAATGATGTTTCCAGGCCCCTCCCACCAGCAGTGTCATTATTTTTGTACTAATGTTACTCTTAAATTGTAAATGCTGAATATCATTGAATGTAATGGTAATAACTGAGACATAAACAACTACCAAAATTAAAATTACACTTTTAAATTATGATATAATACACACAACCTAAATGTATTTACAGGTACATGGTTTCATGTGGTTAAAATTTGATAAGATGTGATGTTGGAAAAGAAAATTGTAACAGATTATATTTTTTAAAAAACAATAAATTTTGATTTTTTTTATTAAAGACCTTTCTTTTCTCCTCCCACTGAGCCTTGTCCCACTCACACCATCTCTTCAGCTTTTTAAAAGGATGTCGTGACACGATAGCCCATTTCTGAAAAAAGGTGGATATTTGGAAAGCAGTGGTTTCACACCACCCCTTTAGTGTGTCACCTGGTGTGATCCACACTCCTTATAATTTCCCACCCACTAGCAATCTTCAGTGGGACAAGAGGTTGTGACAAGGAGTTGTGTCATATCACATATAGCTGATGGGAGGAGGCTGGAAACATAATCTTTCTGCACTTGGATCACCAACAGAACAGACCTCCATTACTCAATGTGTTGCTGCCTATTTCCAACAGCACTCCTGTATTTTGTATGAGATGTAAATTCTACATAAGCTATTTGCTACAATTTAACTTTTTGCTGTTTGCAATTCAGTGTAATGGTATTTTTTCGGTTTGTTAAGCAAAAGGGGAAAGTGATCTTTTCAAAGTAAAACTTGTGGAAGGATTATAGTAGTTTACAAGGGGACAGAATAAGAAATCTTGTGTGTTGCAGTTGCAGGCAGAGGAGGAGAGACGGCAGCAGGAACTGGCAGCTATTCAGAAAACACAGAAGGAGGAACAGCTAAAGCGGGACCTGGAGAAGCAGAAAGAAAATAAGCAGGTGGAAGAAATCTTGCGCCTGGAAAAAGAGATTGAAGACCTGCAACGTATGAAGGAGCAACAAGAACTGACATTGACAGAGGCCTCATTGCAGAGACTGCAGCAACTCCGAGATGAAGAGCTGAAGCGACTGGAGGACGAAGCCTGCCGAGCAGCACAAGAGTTCTTGGAATCCCTAAACTTTGATGAAATTGATGAATGTGTCCGAAACATTGAGAGGACGCTCTCTGTAGGCAGTGGTTTCTGTGCAGAACTAAGTGAACAGACTGGGAATGCAGGCATTGAAAAGCCCAATTTTAACTTCAGCCAGCCATACCCTGAGGAAGAGGTTGACGAAGGCTTTGAAGCAGATGATGATGCTTTCAAAGATTCACCTAATCCAAGTGAACATGGCCACTCTGATCAAAGGACAAGTGGCATAAGGACAAGTGATGACTCTTCAGAAGAAGACCCATACATGAATGACACAGTAGTTCCAACAAGTCCTGCTACTGGCAATAGCACACTTATTCCTTCTAGCCATGACTCCATCAGTCTCCACAACTCCTCGAGCGGTGAATCAACATATTGCATGCCAGAAAATGTGTCATGCAGGCCCCAAAATTCCACTGACCTAATCTCTCCTGATGGAGACTATGATTATGACCAGGATGACTATGAAGATGGTGCTATTACTTCTGGAAGCAGCGTGACTTTTTCTAACTCTCACAGTAGTCAGTGGTCCCCTGACTATCGCTGTTCTGTGGGAACATACAACAGTTCTGGAGCATACAGATTTAGTTCTGAGGGAGCTCAATCTTCTGTGAGTATTATTTTTCTTTACTATTTTGAGAAGGAATAAAAGTAATGTTAAAATGTCCTAGGTTAAAGGTAACTTTGCCAAGGTTAGTATGGTATGTTTCTTTTTGTCAAGAATTGTTCTTAATTGGCAATCTAATTACTGATTTTTCCCCTGTTTGTTGGGGCAGCCTTCTGCAGTTCTTCAGTACTTTGAAAATTGCAATGGAATTATATTAGAATTGTCAGTGTATTCCAAGTGCAACTTCAGTTAACAGCAGGATTCAGAAATTTTTTATATAACATGAGAGAAAGAGAGAGAGAGACAAAGGAGGTTCCTTTTCTGCTTTTGTAATTTACAAGTGTACCATAAGCACAAGTGAAATTGCAGTGAAGTCTGAAACATAATACACCAGATGAAATCAAACATCCTAGCCCTATGCATATCACAGCAAATCACTGTGAAAGCCTTGAGTGATAGTGAAGAAAAACATGAAAATCTCCTAGAGCAAACAAAAAAGGAAGTGGCTAAAGGTTTCCAGTTCATTAAAATAAGCATTTTCTAATATTTACTTTTTACAGCAACAGATTTTTAACTTGTTGTAACTTAGAAATTCATTTCTGTCAGTTTGAATAAACCTGATCCAATATCGATACTCTCTTATCTTACCTAAGTTTAGATTCATTTACTGTGAAGGTACATTATCATTTGAGAGGGGAGGATATATTGCAAGAGATGCCCATAGTCACACATAAAGTTAACTTTTTCTCTGTTGTTTTTTTAAAAAGCATTATTTTTACTTACTATAAGTGAAGTAACACATGAATGAGAGGTTAAGTTCTTCTGTAAAAATAGGGGAATTGCCTTGGTAGAAGGAGAACAATTATATATGAAAACAATATGTTTGCCAAATATAATCTGTTGTTTGAAGACTGCTTTGTATTCTTTAAGGAAAATTCCGGCCAAAAAGTGGTAGTTCAAATGTTATTCCTGCCTTGTGCCACTCTCTGGGATTATCCCTGAGAGACTGGCAGTAGGTTTCAACCTCAAGTATTTGCATCCAGTCTCTTATCACTATAGAAGAAGGGAGCAATCAAAGGGGAATATCTTGTTCATGTGTGTATGTTGGAATAGAGCCTGATTGTGATGAAATGGCCTAAATTGTTTTTTCTGTCAATTAAGTAATTAATTCTTCACATTCTGTTGATCTTGATCTTCCAGTTTGAAGACAGTGAAGAAGATTTTGACTCCAGGTTTGATACAGATGATGAACTTTCTTATCGAAGAGATTCAGTCTACAGCTGTGTCAGCCTGCCTTATTTCCACAGCTTTTTGCACATGAAAGGTATTAAATAGTCCAGAGTAGTTTAAAGGACCAAAATGTGGTAACCTTCTTTATTAGTTGAATATTAGTGGTCAGTAACTTTGTTGGATATTGTAATACACTTAGAAGATACGATAATATGGAATCTTTCTAACACTACTTGGAAGTATGTGTTTTTACCAATTAGAGTTGCTGTGATCATGGTCAATGGAAGCATGGTCAGTCTTGTCTCATTTGTTTGCATGTTTCATGACATGTATTTCAATTTATAAAAATGAAGGGCCATGTTTTCCAATGTAGCCTAAAAGATTAGAAACATGTAAGGAATAAACAAGTCCAAGGATCAAGTCATTTCAGACCATTGATCCAGTTGGTCATAGATGGAAATGCTTCTGAATGGTGTTCCTGTGTGCCTAAACATGCCAACAGATAGAACCAAACAGCTACTGAAGATGCTTAAAAGTTGGCAATTGCTTTGGTCCACATGATGATTATGCTGTTGGTTTTCTTGAGACTCTGTCTGATAATTGACATTCCGTTTGGTCATATGTAACCCTGTCCTATGTTTCTTTTTTTATTCATAAGAGTGATAGCTTCATTACACCATATGACAGAGGAAAGGCATTCCTACAAGGCAAATGTCAATACTCAATGTTATGTTACTGAGCTTGTGTTAATAAAGGAAAAATTGAATCACTAGTGTTAATGAGGGAAGCTTGGGAGAAGAAAGTTGGGCGAAGCTGCTGATCTCAGATATCTCAGATCCTAGTCAAAGGAGAGTGCAGCTTGAAACTCTCCTGTTTAAGCCAGATTTGGTTGATTGTAGTGTATGTAGTGTAGTAGGCACAACTTTTGCAGTTTTTAGTACAGTAGGCCTGACATATCGGCAGGCTTCTGATTTGCAATTTTAACCACCCATGGATTGCCATGCCCCATATTATTCAGTGACAGCAATATGAACTTGTGCATGCTGAAGCATGTGCCCATCGGTCACATCTCTGCCTCTGAATAATATGGGGAATGATCATCCACATAATTTTACATCAGTGGAGGACCTGGAACTGACCCCGTGCCAATACAGGGGTCCCACAGTACTGACTGATCACCTAAATTGATCCTTTTTCAGTTTCTGCTCCTAGGAACCTGAGGGCTTCTTCAAAAAATATCTGAATCATAGCTTGTTCATTATTACTAATATTGTAATAATTCACTATTACTAGCAATACAGAGCAATAAAGGAACATTGGACTTTTTTTTTTTAAGCTATGTTTTAAAACATATTTCTTACATGCCTTCCTGACAGGTGGCTTGATAAATACATGGAAGCGTCGTTGGTGTGTCTTAAAAGATGAGACTTTCTTGTGGTTCCGCTCAAAACAGGAAGCTCTCAAGCAAGGCTGGTTACATAAGAAAGGTGGTGGGTCATCTACACTTTCCAGGAGAAACTGGAAGAAACGCTGGTTTGTCCTCCGGCAGTCCAGGCTCATGTACTTTGAAAATGATAGTGAAGAAAAACTCAAAGGGACCCTCGAAATCCGAATGGCCAAGTAAGTGAGGCCTGCTCCAGACTTATTATTCATATTACAGCTGTTGTAATCTGTTCTAAACAAATTTCTAAATTGCAAATACTTGTCCCTGCTCTCTTTTACCAAAGCTGTCAAAATTAGAAATAGGTAAATCTGTCCACCTCAATTTTGGTCACATTCTTGTTTTTCCAATGCTTTGTTCTGTCCCAGTTCAGCATTGGATTACAATGGCATGAGACAGACAGCCTGAAAAGGGTGGGCTGCCGGCAGCCTAATTTCCTCCAGAGGGAAACCGCAGCCGCCAAATCGCGCGGCTTTCCTTCAGGAGGAAAAGGACCCAGAAAAAAGGGTTCTTTTTGCACCACAGGGCTGATGTAACACAGCTGTGTTAGGGTTAGGAATTGCGTGGTTGCCATGCAGTCCCTAACCCTAAAATCGGCACCAGCACTGCACTGACAGGATCTTAGGTGAGGAGATGGAATGGGCAGCCTGCATTAAATCTTGCTTGGGGGCAGTCTGCTGAACTGGATCAGCAGCCAGTTATATTATCTGGTGAGATAACAGGGATGAAAGTCTGTTAATCCAGGTAGTTACAGGATGCTTAGGAACAAATCTGGCCTGCCAGAGAAGTTTGTGCAATATATTTACTAACTTTGGTTAACACAAGACAATAATTGTCTTGCTAGATCAAGCCAAGGCTAACAGAGTTTGGTCAGTAAGAGAAGGGAAGGCGGTAGAGGCCTGTTAGACCAGCTGACTGCCAGTTTTTATTCCCTCTGCCAAAGATAGGGCTTTGCATAAACACAATAAAGAATTAATACATCCACAGCATGTTCATAAGCACTGTCTCCAGTCGTCTTTGATGTTGAATGAAACCACTAGTTTGTAACAAAGAGAGGATGTATATCTTGTCCAAAAGTTGAAAAACCGTGGTCAGTGACTATTTTGGGCAGACTGACACTACCTTGGGATCACATCTCACTCTTTCTCCTCCACTCCCAGACAAATGACCTTCTGTTTAGCTTTATCAACACTCATCCGAATCCTCTACAGCATGTTTTGCCTAGTTATTCAGAAAAAATCACTACTCCACTACAGGCTTACAGATGCTAATTCCATTCTAAAATTTCTTTGAGTGCAAACAAAAGGTTTTATCACTTAGTTTATTAAAATTGTTTATATATCACTTTCCTAAACCTCCCAAAGCAGTTCACAAAACTCCCCAAAGCACTGTACAAAATTATGAAGTGATATATCAGTAAAGATTAATACAATACAGTACAAGATGATCAGTCAAACAGATCATCCTTAAAGTCTAGTGTCCTGACACCTGTTGCCAAAACGATAACAGTACCAGACAGGTTTAACTGGGAATTGAGTTCTGGAGGCCCTGTTGTAGTTCTCCCTGTTCTCAGTGTAGTAAAAATCCAAAGGAAGGCTTTTGATTAGTTTTGCAATACCAAAAAAAGGTCCATGTGGAAAGAGAGTCCTAGAAATATCCTAAATTGTCTATAGGTTTGGAAGTTTAATTTGGGCAGTAGATAACCTTTTGCTTTTTCTGAGAAATATGCTGTAGTAAGATAACATGTTGACCATATAAGAGTGGCTGGTAAATGACCTAGAATGCTCATTAGTAGCTGTTTCCAGTAGTTAACTTGTCTAGAAAGGTATCATTAGAACTCTTGGAGTACATCCCATGACTTTCTGAAAGCCATAGATTATGCAGTTTCAGAACCAATCTCTGGCAATCTCTGGCATCCTTCCTGCAGCCATCCTAAAAGTAATGTATACAACAAACTATCTGTGCTATTTATTTTTTCCATTCCCAGATTATCTTCTGTGGGACTACCATACAAGGATAAAAACTATCTTTCATAGCCTTAGACAGAATTTTCAATGCCCTCCCTTGCAGTCAATGTATATTGTATTAGATATGTGAGAAGTATTTACAATGTATGTGATTACTTTGTTTTTCATAATCAGGAAGACACAATCAAGTTGACAAACACAGCCAAAACAGTTATGCCTGCCATAATTTTGTAGTTCTTTGGCATCGTTTTCCTTTGCTTCATCATTTGGATCCTTTGTTGTATGTCCCTAAGTTTTACCCTCAACTTATCCATGAGTCATATCAAAATCCATAATTTTGCCCCCAAAATCTGCTCTCAACTTACACATGAGGTTGACTTATAGTCAAGTATATATGGTATTTCAAACCATAGTTTGAAATTATTCTAGTTATTCCAGGAGATAGTAGCATACACAGATCAATGGGTGAAGAAAATTAAGGTGGAAATGAAGCAGATCAATAGTAAAATCCCTGCATGGCTGTAAGAATTGGCAAATACCTGCATAGAAACAGGAAAAGTGGAATAAATGGTTTTTTGGCCATTTATTCTTAATATGAAGAGAGATTATTTTTGAAACACCAGGATCCTGTCAGTATGGATTCATGTATTCTACCTTTTCTTATCCATTTCAGAGATATCATTGATAACACAAGCAAGGAAAATGGGATTGACATTGTCATGGGAGACAGAACATACCACTTGATTGCTGAGTCTCCAGAGGATGCAAGGTAATAAGATTCTCCTTTGTGTTCTAAGTATATTTTACTCTTTTGCACATATGAGCTCCAATACCATTTGGCCAGCACTAAACTCATTTTAGCATTCCCTCAACAATAGCAACAAAACCAGCAGAAACAATAGGCCAGTGAGATTTTCAGATGTCGTTCTGCCAGCTATAGTCTTAAGTGTTGTCTTTCCACTACACAGACTCATAAAAGATGAGCATGGACAAATTTGTTTGCAAAGTGCTATTCTCCCCAAATTTCTGTATGAAGAGTATAATGTATTATTTGTCTGACTGACAGAGCTTTGTTATTCTGATATTGTGTTTGGAAATGAAGATTTGTGTGTTTAAAATCTTATAGCATGTTAGTACACTGCTGTGTAATTTTTAGTAAAGGTAACAGTAAATGTTTACCTTAAAAATGGTAGATAAAACAAAAAAAAGAAACTTTGGTTCTGAAAACATTCAGTATCTGAAAGAGATTACTTAAGATCACTGAACAGAGCACATAAATATGTCAGTCATGGCCTTAAAAGTAAACTATTTTTTTTTCCAAAATTCATTTTGGTCTAATCTGCACTGCTGAAATAATGCAGTTTGACACTACTTTAACTTCCATGGCTGAATCCTACAGAGTCCTGGGATTTGTAATTTTTTGTGGCACCAGCATTCTTTGGCAGAGAAGGCTAAACACCTTGTAAAACTCTAAATCCCAGCATTTCATATAATGAAGCTACAACACTTAAAGTGGTGTCAATCTGCATTATTTCTACAGTGTAGATGCACCCGTCATTTATAGTTTTTCTGCTCATCTCTAAATCTTTACTCATGTTGTCAAAAGCATTTTTCATGCACTAAACAAATAGAACAATGGCCTCTTTTAAGGTAGGAAAAAATCACAATACTCCCACTTTTTAGTGGTCCAGTTACAGGTTTGATTTTTCCCTTTTTATCATTGTCTCCCAAAATAAATCTGTAGAAGTTCCAACAACATTTACTAGCATTAAAGGTGACTTTTATCCTTTGTCACATATACCTATCTTCTTTTCCAAAACATAAAGATAATTACATGCTTTCAAAATGTGTATAGTGTACACACTGTCTACTCTCTAGATTCACTTCTTGTCATTTTCTTTATTTATCTTTCCATGAGATAACTGTCCTTCTGATAGACCTTGATTATAATGGGAACCAATTATTTTCCAGATGAAGTGAAATCAAAATGTTCTATGCTGGAAACTGGACCTTTGAGTTGATGGGAAGCCTCTGGTTAATGCAAAATCTGCTACTATTCCTTTATTTACCAAGGAGTGGGCTCAAAGTTACAGTTATTTTGGTTTCTTTACATCAGCTCCACTCATTTCTCCATGACAGCTATGGAAGCTTTATGTCTATTACATATTGTTGCCAAGAGTAGGAAGATTAAGCACAGAACTAGTTGTTGGTAGAATAACTGAATAACTGAAAAGCTGAGTTAAACATGCTATTTGCCAGAAATGATCATCATTTATCCCCTGTGAACATTTGCCTTTCTTGCTCCCAAATTTTTAGCTGTCTTACCAACAACAAAAGAATGTACAATACTGTAGAGATGGATCACTGTTTCTTTTTCTTCCCGTGTGCTAAGTATTCCTTTTCCATAGAAATATGGACTCATAGAAGTAGTCTATGTATTGAGTTACATAGACTATAAACTGTCAGCATGTCATACATATATGACATATGAAGTGCTCTCATTAGTATGAACAATGACCTTTCACAGAGGGAACATTTACATCACCAGAGACAGTTTCATTACTAAGGCAGGAAAATGTCTTATGATGCAGATAATGTGTTTTCCCCTCTCACCTCACTTATGCCTTTTCTGAACTTGGGTGTTCAGGTATTGTGAAACACACAAATACTTACAGGCTTACAGATTATTATTTTTTGTAGCTCACAGTACCCTCTCACTGAGATTGGAAACTACACTAGCCTACAAATAGTGTAAGATTCTTTATCCTAATGCTTGAAGCAGTAATGCTTTGGTGAAGTAAATACCTCCAAAAAGAAAGGTCATTGTGTGTGTCAGTATCACATTATCACATATTTTGGTTCCAAAAAGGCACGGGGTACTTTTTGTTCTCTATATCTTAGATCAGCTAGGACCAATAGGAAGAATACAGTAGATTTGCTGGAATATTCCTTATCCCAGGTGTTGTATTTTGTTTTGTCTTGTTAATGGAAAGAAAACTAAATACTTTGCTTACCTGAAAATATTCCTAGGTGTAAAGTAGATAGCCTGAAACCCTTCAAGAAAGATGACATCATTAATATTTCAAATAATAATTACCATATCTAAATGATTATTTTATTGGAAACAAGGGTAGGAGAGTGTGACTCCTGACTCCAGTGTTGCAGCCCCTCAAAGATCTTTTGGTGAGTCCCAAAACACAAAAACATTTTTTTTAAAATCCAAACATTGGGCTATTTTTGGCCAAAACAGCTAATAATGACAAAAAATGTCCCACAAATGCAGCAGTTTTGGTCTTCCAGCATTTATCACCTATTGGCCCATCAGAGCTCCTAAGGCAATGTAAGTAATTAAGTTTAATGTGGTATCTCCAAGTCATAGCATAAAATGTTAGGAATACATAATAAAATAACACATACTTGTTTTCAAAAGCAACTTCAGAGCCTGTTATAGGTACAAAATACAAAACAATGGTCACAATGTGATTTTTTTTAATCCACATATTAAAACTAAAAATTCCAACTGCAATGTGGCCAAATATATACCAGGTATAGCTCTTTTTCTAATTTTAAAGAGATTAAAAAAATTAAGAGATAAGTAATATACTGGAATGCATCTGGCAGTAAATAGTAAATACTTTCCTTTTTGGACCCTGAAATCTTACAATAATCTGGTTCAGAAATCTGCTTGTTAATGTTACTGTAAAAAGGACAATGTAAGAAATAATGTTTAATATCTTCCGCTTGACCCACTCACAAGGAGAAAGACTCCATTCCACAAGGACCTTATGAAATCTGTCCTCAAAATACACAGAGGGCATATTTCAGAAGTGTAAACTTTTAACAAGTTGCCTTCCGTAAGTGAGTGCTAGTATGGCCTGTAAGATAATGGGAAATACATTTGTTCTTAAAATGAGAGTAGTACATGTAAAATTTTGAGTGCCAGACCAAGCTGACATCTTGATTAGCATCCTGGGCAGATAGTTCATACTAATTTGTAGATCTAAATTCCACCAGCTCACTAAGGCGATGTATAACAGATAAAATAAATAAAGCATTAAATACACAAATAAAATGTGAAGTCGAAGGCTTTCATGGCCAGCATCCATAGTTTTTTGTCGGTTTTTCGGGCTATGTGACCATGTTCTAGAAGAGTTTATTCCTGACGTTTCGCTAGCATCTGTGGCTGGGATCTTCAGAGGATGCTGACCTGGAAGAGAGTGGGTATACTGTATATATACTGTGTGATCCTGGGTAAGGAGGAATGATCCCCATGTTAATCTGTGTATTGTTTTGTTGTTGATGGCCGGGCCTCAGGATGGGAGGATAGCAGACACTAATCCTCTGTTGCATATCCTCCCACCCTGAGGCCCTGCCAACAACAACAGAACAATACACAGATTATCATGGGAATCACTCCTCCCTACCCAGGATCACACTATATATGTGTGTGTGTGTGTGTGTGTGTGTGTGTGTGTGTGTGTGTGTGTGTGTG
>NC_056525.1:153323020-153436206 GCF_019175285.1 Sceloporus undulatus | reverse complement strand
AGTTTTTTGGAAATCTGAAAAGCATCAACATACCAAATGTAATTCAAAAGAATTTAAGAATTGCTGGGGTAGTTTAGATCAGATATTTGGGGGGCGAGGGGAAATGCCCCTTTCGGATTAGAACAGCCAGTGACTTTGGTGACTGGGCATACTGAAGAAGTACAACCCAAAACAGTAAAATGTCCAAGCTCTCAGTTTAAGGCCTTTGTGTTTCAGGACCATCTGGCCCTTTAAGTCTATGAGTAGCCAAGGCCTATCAGAAGCTAATATCAGGGAACGCATAATAACCAACATATTGTTGATTTGGTACTTTAAGTATGTGGCTATTGCCTCATGAGGCTCCCATTAGTTTAATAGGCACTGATCTGCTGGTCTTCCTTTACATATGTGTCTAGCCCTTAACAGCACATCAAGTGGCAATAAAATGGGTATTTTATGTTAAAACAAGAAATGCTTGTTTTAATTTATTATGCTAGTTGGTTTCCTTAGATTATCCCGACTCATGTGAAGATTTAGCAGAAAAGAGTCAACAATAGTTCTTTGTTCCTATTGGAAAATATGCCAAAATAGTTAGTCATTATCTGTTTTCACCTTTGCCCAGAGATTAGTGTAAAGTGCTCCAAACAGAAACTCCAGGTGGATGTTAATATTTAACCTGCTCAATTTAGACTACAATTGTTCTGTTCAGTGAATCCAAAGCTACTATAAGTATAGTCATCCCCTTTATGTGTGTGTGTGTGTCTCTGTCTAATCTTCAGAAATTAATTGTGCTTTAAAATGTAATATATTTAAGGAGTGGTCTTGACCACATCTCTCCATCACAGTAGGGGTGCATCTACACTGTAGAAATAATGCAGTTTGACACCACTTTAACTGTCATGTCTCCCTCCTACAGAATCCTGGAATTACCAGCACTCTTTGACAGAGAAGGCTAAAACCTTGTAAAATTTAAAAAATCCCAGGATTCCATAGGATGCTGCTGCAGCACTTTAAATGGTGCCAAACCTGCTACAATGTAGATGCACCCTCAGCCACCACACAAACAAAGCCTGGAAAGTTACTTTTAAAAAGAATGACTACAATGACATGCTGAAGCTCCATGGTAGGCTAATGCTTTGGGTCCCAGGGTATCATCTTACAACCGCTCAGTGGTGGATGGCTTCAGTGTGTTATTATATTCATTCTTATTACCCTGGGTTGTTGCAGGGATGAAATAACCTCCATGTAAACAACCCCCAAGTTACTTGAAGGACAAATGAAATTCAGAATATGACATACAGTATTTGTAAAACAAATTGTCACTGTTCCATAGAATCATATACAGAAATGGAATAGGAAAAGATCGTAATGTTGGAGAGACAAAGCTGAAATACAGAATGAATTGAGATTTCTTTATGTAAAGCATATTGTGGAAAGTTACAGAACATTCTCTGAATGCCAAGACTGTGGTCAGATGAAGTGTACTGTAATGTACCAAGTCATGGACTTGGGTGACTGAACCTGAGGGCATAATTCCAGTTATGCACTGCTGAGTTTTGAAGTAGTTCTTATTTCATTGCAGGAGTCTTAAGTTATTGCAGGTAATGCCTTGAAAGTGTCAATAAGAGGAAAAGACATTTTAAAAGACCCAAGTCTGGACATTTTGATTTACTAGAGGGCCAGGTTTTTCAGATAAATTAAATCCAATTGCTTTACAGTAACTACATAATGATATTTAACTGGAAAAATGAATAAAAATAGATAGATGTGGAGATGGGAAGTACTTACTATATCAAGAACGAAAACGATTTCTCCCCATGTGATTAAAGAATGTGAAGGCAATCAAATATTGAACAATGGTGGCTAGTTTAATAATCCCCTCCCCTGTTTATTAGCAGGTAAATAACCCATTTTGTTTGTTATATATCAAAACTGGGTTCCTTTGGACAGATGAAGACAAGTGTTGTGTATTCTCCATTCTAGTGTCCCTCATGTGCAGTGATTTTACCACTGAGATTAGATAGGCTGCTTGTGCAGAATGTTTCTGCAATTTGATTTCATTTTCCTGGAAGTTTTTCTGACTGTTACCATTGCCAGTTATCTCTGGTTATTTTACTATCTGTATTGGCTTGAAATTCTGTTGTACTGTGTTACTGGTTTGTTTTATTTTATTTTATTACATTTTGTGGAGCTTTCGGGGGAGGGTTTTTTTAATGAAAAGCAGCATACATGAATTGATTTTCTTTTTAAAAAATCTTATAAATAAATATTTGTACATTTTTGTTAAAACCCAGAAAAGTGCTGGAATAACTATTGAAACAGAGTTAATAAGAAACATTTGAAAACAATTTAAAGTTGTTAGGTTAGGTTGACAGCATTTGAGGAAACTCATTAAAACATGGATAAATATTTTTATGGGTAGATCAATTATATAGAGTTTTGGTTTTTTGTCTTTTATATACTGTAGGCTGTGCATTATCTTAAAAAAGAGAGAAAATGTTATGAAAGATAGCTTCAGTGGTATCAAGATTAATACAGATAGAATATCCCTGTAGAAATCAATGATGTATCCACTATAGCCTTTACTGTTCAAAGGTTCAGGGTGTCTTGCAGATGAACAGGGAGTACTTGTATCCTTTCATTTGTAAAACAGGTAGAGGTGTTGCTTAATAGCAATTAATTTTTCTTCTGTTGTGACATATGAACTGGGAGGTAAACTATGTGAACTTAAATTCTGAAACATTTTATATCTTGCATTTGTGGGAAGAAGAACTGAAGTTGATTTATTTAAGAGCTCATTTACAATGCCTTTTCTCTTGGTACAAAGTGGTAAGAACCTGCATATCCTTCCAAGCAAAATTTAGTAGCCCGGTAGACCTCACTTCATTTCAAGAGAGCAGGAAAGACAACCGATTAGTTGTAGAATTTCTTTGTGCTGACTGGTTTTTATTTCTCCCTTGTTTCTGCAGTCAGTGGTTCAGCGTTCTGAGTCAAGTCCATGCTTCCACAGAGCAGGAAATCAGAGAGATGCATGATGAGCAAGCGAATCCACAGAACGCTGTGGTAAGGAAGGATTTTGAGGCATGCCATCAGCCCCTGAGGCTTGTATTTTTAGAATCAGGAGGTCTTGGCTGTCAATTGCATATTATTTTCAGTTATTTATTTTATTCAGAGTATTTAAACCCTGCACTTCAACCGGAAAGGCTCTCAGAACAGTTTACAGATTGCTAAATTGACAGTTCCCTACCCTCCCTATTTCATCTGTATAACCCTCAGGCTTACAGTCTAAAAAGACATGACACAAAAGGAGAAGGGAATGGCAGTAGAGAAGGGGAATAAGTTCTACTGATACTGCTGGTTCTTCTCTCCCTCTAAGGCCAGGGTGGTGACAGCTGGAATGGAAGGAGGGCCTTCCATCTGCCTCTGGGGCTAGGCATGGTAGAGCTGTGCCTGCCTTATCTCTGTTTGCCTTCCCTGTCTCTTTCCTGTGGCTTTCCCAATCTTCCAGAAAAGGTTTTGAGATACACAGGGAAGGGGAGATTCCCCCCCCCCCATTCTATTGACAGAACTGCTTCTATCAACAAATGTATTCCTTTGGAATGTGGTCATGATAATCTTTTTCCCTAGACAAGAACTTTGCAGTAGAAACAGATCTTCCAAAAGTGTGTACCTAAAAAGTCCTGTGAGCTTGTTTTTGTTTTTTAAAATAAAGAGTTGATATAGAAAACAGTCAGAATGATACCTTGTGGTAATATTCCAAATTGAATGAAAGGGCATTTGACAGATACAATCATGTAGCTCATATTGAATCCACTAATCTTTACTGTTGAATCCACTGACATTTACATAATTATCACAATTTCATGCAACCATTAATTTCTAGTAGTGTTGTGCTTTTGGATTCAGTAAACTAGTAACAAAACATTTTGTTTTTTACTTAGGGTACACTAGATGTTGGACTGATTGATTCTGTCTGTGCATCGGATAATCCAGATCGGTAAGTAAAACTGCTGCTTGTGAAGGTGGAGTGATGGTGGTAGGGGTTGCCACCCATTCCACCCTTTTTAAAATGCATTATTTTCTTGAGACAGTACTCAGAACCTTTGCAAAATGGCATTACTCTAACTTCTCAAAAAACCATAAAAGAAAAAGAAATGCCCTGGGAGGAAAACTGGAGGAAGTCTGGAAATTTTGCATCTGTAGTTAGAACATATATCTTTTAAATGTGACTCCTAGAATTTCTGACCCAGCAAAGGTTCGTGCCAGTTACCACTGAAAAAACACACAAGTAAGTTGAAAGGAGCAGCTTTGGCAGCAGTACTGAAGCAATTTCCTCCACATTTCAGAAGGAATAGTCTGGAATAATTCATTTCAGGGTATCAAACAAATAGAAAGCATAGACTTCATGCCCGATATCACTTTATACCTCCACATTTCAAAACTGGCAAGTGATCTCAGAATGTTCTTAGCCTTGCTTATAGCCCTTCTTAGATTTTTCCTCCATGGGTTTGTTTGACTCCCTTCTAAAGATTAACTGGTCTGGCATTATCCCCCGATGAGGGTCTATTTTAAAAATTGATTTTGTATTAAAAGTTTTCCAATCCTCCAAGAAAAGGTTTAATTTTAGTAAGTTGCATTTAAAAAACAAAACAAAAAAACCAACAACTATTTCATGCTTGATAGTTTTAAGAACTTTTGGACAGTAACTTGTTAAATGTTAATTTATTTATCAGCCTGGTCCATTGTTATCATTATTTAATATAGTTTCACAGGAGCCCTCTCTGTATGTATGACCTAGGAGTGGGATTGCAAGAAAATCTTATATGCTATTTTCCAGACAGTAACTGCTACCAGAGTACTACTACCCATTAACCAACCAATCCATAGATACCTAGTACAGCTAGAGTGAGTTTTGAAAGTTGACAAGTTGAGAATGCCACTACTTTGTCCCCAATAATGTCTGCAGCAAACTCCTTGTTCAGGTGCATAAAAAACATGGATAGGAACAAACTTTCCATTAAACATTTATTGGGCCTGTTATCTGAATATAAGTGAGTTGTTGGATTATACCAAGCTTTTAAATGTCAAGATTTTAAAAACAAGTCAGTTAAAGTAAAATAAAGTGATTTAACACTTGCCAAAATATACAGTACAAACAAGTGGGAAGTGCTTATGCTGAGAGCAAACACTGTAAGTCAAACTCACTTTGTTTTGAATCCAAATAATGACCATGTTTACTATACAGCTATTTTCTTTTCTTTATATTCCCCGCATAGACCCAATTCATTTGTGATCATCACAGCTAATCGTGTTCTTCACTGCAATGCTGACACTCCAGAGGAGATGCATCACTGGATCACCTTGCTGCAGAGATCTAAAGGGGACACTCGTGTGGAGGGACAAGAGTTCATAGTCAGGGGTAAGAACATCTTACTGAAGAATTTCACTGGAAGAACGTGGGAACTTTTATTGTGAAATTCTGGTGTTTGAAATAGTTAATGCAGAAGGTCATTGCATAAATCATGTCTTGTATGTCTAAAGCAGCTTTAAATCCTTTAAGATACCACAAAGAGTAACTCCTGACTGTTCTAGAAGTGCTGGTTCCCACATTAGTACAATATAGTCATGTGGTCAGTTGACTAGAAAAACATCATGACATAGCTGGAAGGGAGGCTTTCTTGAACTTTGTACAATTGGATCTATTAGCATCATAAATATTTTGACAGACCTTTACAATGAGTTGACTCATGTTAAAACCTGTGACACTGAGTGAACTGAAATGAAGTCTCTCTGAAGAAGGGGAAAGATTTTAGTGTTGGATATTCTTCCTCAGATAATTTTTCATGCCATATTGGATTGAAGCACCTCAAAATTGCTGGTTGATCTGAATTTAGAAATGAGGGCATTTCTCCATGTTCTACACCCACTCCACCTCCCAAAATTATTCTAGTTATTTTAACTTCAAAAAGGTTGAGATCTTGCTGCTCTGTCTGCCTCATTTCTAACTTATGGTGACCATAAGATGAAAATTTCACTGGGTTCTCTTGGCAAGATTTGTTCAGAAACAGGTTGCCTTTGCCTTTCGGTGGCTAAGAGAGTGTGACTTCCCCAAGGCTACTCAGTGGGTTTCCATAGCTGAGAAAGGATTCAGATCCTGGTCTCCAGAGTCATAAGAGAGTATCAGTGGGCAAAAGTGTAGGTAGAGAAGCAGGATACTCCCATCACTATCGCACGATTGCTGCAAAGATAATCAGATGATGTTATGCAACGTTGCACTCATCCCATTGATAAAGTTAATAAAGTTTTCTGTTAATAAAAAGTGACCGGGCCATTCCACTTCAGTGCCAGGAGAAGGACGGGATGAGCATGACATCACATAACTTCATCTGATAATCTTCCTGCAATTGTACAATACTGGCAGGAGCATCCCACTTCTCTGCCATCACTTTTGCCTGTCTGATAATCTCTCCTGTCCAACATCACAACAATTACAAGTTAAGAGAGGTTCAACATTGTTCCAGAAGGCCTGCAATTCAGGAAGTCTAATTTCTCTTCCTGTCTAGGATGGCTGCATAAGGAGGTTAAGAACACGCAGAAGATGACTCTGTTGAAGCTGAAGAAACGGTGGTTTGTTTTGACGCACAATTCTTTGGATTATTACAAGAGCTCAGAGAAAAATGCCCTCAAATTGGGTACCCTGGTGCTAAACAGCCTCTGTTCTGTTGTGCCTCCCGATGAGAAAATCTTTAAAGAGACAGGTAACTATTTTTTGTTCATGATCCATCCAATAAGACTGTTGGTAGTACCACTGAACATACTTTGCAGTTTCAAACAGATTTAGAATTAATGGCTCATTTAAAACACATCTGCCTAGGCCAAACAACAGGAAATGAGTTCACATGGAACATTTCATAAATTGGTCTTCCATTTGTTCAATTCCAGTTTTCACAGTTGTGATCTGAATGATGTAAAGATGTAGCAGGATATAGAGAATTGCTGCAATAAGACAAGTTACAGTCTGTGCATATTAAACATTGTTACAATTCTACATTTATGACCAATCAGATTGATTAGCCATACTCTTTTGGCTCATGCAGAATTAGCAAAATGATTTCCACAGGGCTTCTTCAGAAAGTTGCTGCTAATAGTCTAAAACTAATGAAGGCACTATATTATCTTACTTACTTTCACCTTAGGTTACTGGAACGTGACTGTGTATGGACGCAAGCATTGCTACCGTCTCTATACTAAGCTGCTTAATGAAGCTTCCCGCTGGGCAAGTGCTATTCAGAATGTGATTGACACAAAAGCACCAATTGACACTCCCACTCAGCAGCTTATTCAAGACATTAAGGTCAGTAGAAAAATACACTATATTCTTTTTCTGCCATAAAGAAAAGTAACATTTTTTTAATTGTTAAGAAATAGGTGACAAATGATTGCTTCTCTGCCTAATTTATCCCAAAAGCCCAATACCAAAGAAGTTCAGCTACTACTACTCTTAGCCATCCCTATGTGCTAGTCTCCTTCAAATATGAGCCTTGGTTCAATGAAGAAGGACATAAAACGGTAAATACAAAAAGGCCTGTGTATTCAGTGTGAACTAATTATCTAACTGTGAATCCATATGTAGCCAACACAATACCATTTGTGTGCAGGAGGAGATATCAGCAGGCTTGAGGACACACCATGGTTTGGAGAATTTTTTTTAAAATACTAAAAATTGAGGTAGGAGGACTGTGACAGTAGCAGAACAAAAACACTACAGAGAGGATTAGATATGTTCAGTTGGCACAAAACTCTATCAGACTACTGAAGAGAAAATGGGGGAAATATGAACAGAATGTGGTGAATTTAAATGGAGTATCTCAAAAGAGGAAGAGATGCAGTGGCTTTGTGGTTAAGATGTCGCATGATTAAGTGGTTAAGATGACGACTACATGATCACCAGGTCAGCAGTTCGAAACACAAGTGCTGTGTGACAGAGTGAGCTCCCATCACTAGTCCTAGCTTCTACCAACGTAGCAGTTCAAAAGCATGTAAAAGTGCATGTAGATAAATAGAGACCACTTAGATGGAAAGGTAAGAGCATTCCGTGTGCCTCAGTGTTAGTCATGCTAGCCACATGACCACGGAGCCATCTTTGACAATGCTGGCTCTCTGAACTTAGTAATGGAGATGAGCACCACCCCTACAGTCATACATGATTAGACAGTTATGTCAAAGGAGAAATCTTTACCCTTTTTATCCCAAAAGAGGAAGTCCCATAATAACAACAACAATAGCAGCAGTGGTGATAGTAGATGTAGTAATAGGAGGAGGAGTAACAACAGAATAAGGCTGCCGCTGTTAAGTCACATGTATATCTCCAAGTCATTTAAAAGTTTAAAAAAGCATGCCTCCTGACAGTGGTAGCAGGCAGTGGTACCATTACTCCATTGATAATGCTCATGCAGCTTTGCCACATCACAGTACTCTATCCTTTGACTGCTACTAGAGTATAGTAGCATCCTGTTTCTTTCTACAGAGAAGCAACCATGCTAATCTGGTTATTTACCATCTGGAAACAAAGATCCAGCTGGTGAAGTGTTTCCTCCTGCTTTGTGATGTTACCCTAGTTTAGTGTTCTCTTTTTGAAACCAGACCTGTGGTATCAGGTAGCAGGATGTGTTTTGTTTTGTTTGTTTGTTTCATCATGAAAATGAGATGAGTGTCTGTTTGCTTCTGTGCTTTGAGATGAGAAAAAAGAATAATGTCCCCATCTTTTAAGACATAACTTCACCAATTTGAGAACTAGCTTTGCCCCTAAATGGTTTGAGTATATGAACACCCTGTCACATTAGGAATAGTTGTTTGTGGCATGAGACGGAGACTTCTCAGTAAAGGTGTCAAAGCTGTAGATTGTATCTTAGGAGGCTCCCTCTCTTTCAGCATCTAAGCAGAAGAGAATATACATTCATATTTTGCCAGCCTTTTGAATTGTTTTAACTTTGCATCCTAACTAGTACAAATGGTTTACAAGATTACTACATGTGGCTTTTAAACTGCAATTAGACCTGGAAAAAAGTGGCTTGGGTGATACTTATTGCACAATGACACCTCCAATGCATAGCGGCTGTATTCTCAAAGTATGATTTGGGTGTCTCTTTTCATTGACAGGGGAACCTGTCATTGACCTCCCAAACATGCTAGTCCCCAGGTGCGAAATGCTGCTGAGGTAGCTGCGATATTGGCAGTCATGTGATGTCATAGTCTCCTTTTTCGCCCTGTGCCCCCTCTCCCATGCTATTCCTTTCTTTTCTTCTTATTTGTTAAAATTACATCTCAGTAGCAGAGCTCCAGAATTGTGAAAAAGTAAAAATAAATATAAATACTGTAAAATTTTAAAAACTGAAAACTAGCTGGATAGGCTAGGGAGGCAGGGTTAAGGGGGAGTCAGGAAGAGAGCATAGTAGCAGCAGCAGCCCCAGTCACACAATTGTGAATAAGTACAATACTGCCTACTCTGATCCCAGTATGTTTCTTTTTCTTTTTCTTTTTTTAATCAATGCAATTGCTGTGAGAACAGGGCTCATGTGATAATGTCCTTACTATGTTACTTTGGCTTTTCAGTTGGACTTGTAGGTGCTTCATTGTAAAACTATGAGTATTTTATTGTACATATTTTTGATCTATATTTTAAGCCACCTTGGAGATAAAAGGCCAAATATATAGCTTCAGAATAAATGATTAAGAATGAAGTTTTTCCTGTGAAATGTTTTTAAGCAGAATTTAAATTCAAGCTAGTTCTTTCTGGCAGGCTCACAGGAGCTATATTTAAATAACCTGGCTTACTTCTGAGCTTTCACAAACATTTTGTGGTGGATTATTTTTCACACTTATGCTGGAAATAATTCTGATTTTTGCATATTTATGCAGGAGAACTGCCTAAACCCTGAAGTGGTTGAACAGATCTATAAGAGGAACCCTATTCTTCGTTACACACAACATCCACTGCATTCTCCATTATTGCCACTTCCATATGGGGACATCAACCTAAACAGTAAGTCCATCATATAAATTAGCTCATTCTCTTTATTGTGCAAAATCATCCCTTTATGCAAACCTTCAGTGTGACCATATGCACAAAGATCAACTGGTATCTTACATACCCATACCTTGATAGAGTCCCTTGTCGAGTCTTTTTATCAGTGTGGTACTATTCTTAAATAGTAGAAGTAACTAAGTTACTGATGTGCTCAGCTCAGCTCCCTGTCATTCTACATGTTTTAGTATTTCTTCCAATATACTGTCTTCTCCTATCCACAGTGTTCTAGGCAGGAACAGGCAACTGTTTGGAAGCCAGTTCTGCCCAGAAAGGTTTTGGGAGCACCAAATACGGCTGAGGTTGCAAGGAGGTTGTTTCTGCACAGAAAATAAGTGGCTTCTCTAGTATGGGGTCAGTACAGTGCTGTGAAGAGCCCCCATGCTCTCCAGAACTAGCCAAAATAATCTGTTCCCAAATATTCAGCAACATAATCAATTTACACAAGGGTACATATTAAGACTTGCATGCAAAAGGTATCCTAAATTGTTATAATTAAGTAAGAATATTAGGCATTTTTGTTCACTTCGTTTTGAGTATTTTAAGTACAGAAGTGTCGACTGTTCAGATATAGTGCATCAGATACTTGCCCCACTTAAAATACAATACTACTTTAACAGTTGAGTAGTTTAAGGTGGAATTCCATGTTTCTTTTCTATAGTGCTCAAAGACAAAGGCTACACTACTCTTCAGGATGAAGCTATCAAAATCTTTAATTCTCTGCAACAACTGGAGTCTGTGTCAGATCCCATTCCTATAATTCAGGGCATTCTCCAGACAGGACATGATTTACGGCCCCTCCGTGATGAGCTGTACTGTCAGCTCATCAAACAGACCAGCAAGGTGCCTAATCCAGGGAGTGTTGGCAATCTTTACAGCTGGCAGATCCTCACATGCATGAGCTGCATGTTTCTACCAAGCCGTGGTATTCTCAAGTACCTGAAATTTCATCTGAAAAGGTAAACAGAATGATTACATCTAATACAAAAGAATGTCTTTGTTCATTTGTGGAGTGGAAGGTTCCCAAAATGTTTTCTTTGTCATGCTAGAGTGTGAAACAGAGGATCCACAGGTATAGGAAACAATAGCTAGAACATGCCTTCTTGCACTTTTGATTCTGGGTAGCATTTGACTAAGGGTGTGCAGAAGGATATAGAGGGGAGAGAGTAAAGGAGTGGGAGTGACTAGATAAACAGTAATGCAACAAAAGAATAGACTTCAGAAAGTGCTGGACTCTCCTTCATTGGAAATCATTAAACAGGCTGGACAACCACCTTTTTGGAGGGCTTCAGCTGTGTATTCTAGCAGGGCAGGAAGTTGGACAAGATGGCCTCTGTGGTTCCTTCCAACTTAATAATTTTGTTAAAGAAGCCTATCTCACCTCCCCAAATCCCTTCCCAATCTACTTTGCTTGGAAAGAGTTGTGGATTAATTGATTTTATATGTGACAGAGAAAAAGGATGGAAAATGACAGCCACACTCGAATCTTATGGACCAACAAATGTTTTATATATTAACATTTATTTAGAATAGTTTTAATGAAGATTAAGTACACCTGAGAGTAATATATTAAGGGCAGATAAAGTTTTGGATGAGAGGCAGCATGGTGTAGTGGTCTGAGCATTGGACTAGGACTTTGAAAATCATGGTTTGGTTCCCCACTTGGCTGTGGAAACTGAACAGGCTACCTTGGGTGAGTCAAACTCTCAGCCTCAGTAAACCATGTGCTAGGTTTGCCTTAGGGTTGCCATAAGTCAGAAATTACATGGATGAAAAACTCTTGGATGAAGCTCCAGTCAAGATATGCAAGGGTGGAAAATTATTCCATGGCATACTTTATTTGACCCATGGAGGTAATTAGATAGTGTGCCCTGCCCCTGTATGGCAAAAAATGCAAGACCTCAAGTCCCATTTGTTTCAATGACCACGCATGCGCCCATGGGCGCACAAACCATTGTAACATCCAGGCTTGCCATCCGCGTAAGCTTAAAGCTGCAGATGGGCAAGCCTGTGTATAGGGCATGTGCACTCTATCTAGCCTGGAACTTGGAGGGAAGGAGAAAATCCAAACTAGGGCTTTTGAGCATGAGAAAGCAGGGTAGGTCCTGGAAGTAAATACAGTAACAAATGCAGATAATCTTTCTGCACAATAATCCTACTTACAAGACTGTTCTGAGGCAGGAATGGGTCACCTAATTGAATCCTTTGCAGTACAACTCTCTCCAGAGCCTCCCATGTCTGAATTCTCATGTATATAATGTTCTCATCATGGCCTCTAAAGTGTCCTTCATATTATCAGATTTAAAGCAACAAGGAATTGACACTCAGTGTTTGTCCCAACAGGGTGCATGACCAGTTTCCAGGCACAGAAATGGAAAAATATGCTCTTTTCATTTATGAATCTCTTAAAAAGACCAAAGGCAGAGAGTTTGTGCCTTCCCGGAGTGAAATTGGAGCTTTAATCAACAGACAGGAGATGACATCAACAGTCTATTGTCATGGTGGTGGCTCCTGTAAGATTACCATTAATTCCCACACCACTGCTGGTGAGGTGAGATGATGATGGGCTGGAGCAGGGGTTTGTTACGATAAGCTATAGAGCGCCATGTCTTATACTATGTTCCAAAATGAATTTACATTTTCACCATACGGCTTTTTCTTCCAAATGTAGAAAAATACATTGTTTCAAAAGAAGCAGTTTGACAGCTGGAACTCAGTGCCATGTGTTACTTTTCTGGCATTTATGAGCATCTTGGAAAATGCATGTCTTCCAAATGTGCCCTTTTGTCCCCATAATAGTAGAGGAGATAGCAGCACCTATCACTTTCTTTATACTAATCACTTGATATGTGATTTTTAAAGCAGACATACTGTTTAAATTATCAATCCATGTAGAAATGTGCAGAAACATAAAAGTATGTTTTTCCTTGAGGAGGAAATTAGTTGGAGGCCCTAGTAAAATTAATTTGTTCGGACTTGCAAACCTCAGAGCCAGACAAATGAGGAACAATAAGAGAGAAAAATGTGGTAAAAATAGGCTGTGACAGAAATTTGCTTTGTAATGTATGCTTGTACTTGTGCTTTTATTGTTTACATTATGTGGCATTATGATTAAACCATATACATCTACATTTTTAATAGATAAGTGGAATGTTAGTAATAGTAGCAGCAGCAATAATCACAATAAATAATAACAATAATGACAATAATGATATCTGTACTAGAGTTTATTTAGTGGTTTTGTACATGATTACAACTTGTAGGACATATTTGAGAAGAACCACCAATTATTTCCATAACTGATAGCAGCTGTACATGTGTCTGACTAACTTCAAATTACAAACTTTACAATCTGAAAACCTTGTGCTAAAAATGAACATGCAGCAAAACTGATTTGAAACTTGTTTTTTGAAAGCTTAACAGGAAAACTGTTGAAAGGGACTCAACTTAGATGTTGAGTCTGTTGGATGGTGTCACTTTGAACCTAATTCTTACCTTGCTTTCAGTTTCTGTTAATTAATGTTATTGCCTTCTAAGGTCTAACAGTCCTTGTTCTGTCTCATTTTGTTTTTGTCTACTAGGTTGTTGAAAAATTAATTCGAGGCCTGGCCATGGAAGATAGCAGAAATATGTTTGCCTTGTTTGAATACAATGGAACCACAGAAAAAGCCATCGAAAGCAGAACAGTTGTGGCTGATGTCTTGGCAAAGTTTGAAAAGTGAGTGTGCCTCTCCTAATAAACAAGCAATTAAAACTTCTACTAGCAGCTTTCTGAATTTCCCTTTCTTGAATTAGTAGCATCTTTTCTCCCACCCTGTCCCAAAATGGATTAATGAAGTGCTTGTAAGCCTAGAGATGATTTCATCACTCTTCACTGTGAGACTTGTGTTCTACTGTCCTGAAATTTCCTCTCTCGTGCCTTCCCACCAGCCATCCTCTCAATTTGGACTCTGTCTCAACTCTAGATCCTTTCTTCTTTCTTCCCACAAATGATACAGTACATCTTCTCCAAAGCTACTAGTCATGAGTACAGTATTTCATGGCAGCCTTAGTTCCCAGGAGCTTGCCCCTCTGTAAAGCTGCTGATATTAGAGCAAAGATTAGAAGAACTCTTCTAATCTTTAGAATGATTAGAAGAACTTTGGCATTTCCCATGGGTAGATGGGCCATGAATCTTAAAGTTAGGAGGTCTTACCCACCAACAACATTCCTTTTATGGGATTTGATGACTATTAATATTCTAAATCAGTGATTATCAGTCTTCAGTCCCCAAAAGTTGTGGAGTACAACTCCAGAATACCCAACCAGCATTGCAAGTGGTCAGGAATTTTAGTCCAATAACAGCCGAGGACAAGTTTGGGAACAACTTCTATACTGTGGATACAACTCAAAATCTTGTTCCCTTGACCATCTTCCATGCTAAACCTCCATCCTAAACTTCTGCTGGGTATCACACCATTTCTCCTTCTTAAGAAAAAGCCCACCTCCTTGTACCTAAAAAAAAAAAAAAATAGCAAGTGAGGAATTTCCAGTCTGCATCCTTCTCCCTGACATTTTATTGGGTGGGGATGGGGATTCCAATGTACAAGCATTCCACCCCAAGATCCTGATGATATGCAATGTCAGAAAGTTTTGGCCATTTTATTATTTTGAATATGCTTTTCCTTCAGGAGATGCTAGATTCAGGTTCTTAATATTTTACATTAGCTGTCTTTGGATGTAAGCCAGAATTTTTTCATAATTCTGGCTTATTTCATCTGCCCACTCAGCTGTTCTTCATCCTTCCAGCCAACAGAACTACCAAACTTAACAAGGAAACTGAAAGCTTCCCATTTCTATGAACACCTTCCCTCATTTGTTGCTCCTCTAGCAAATCAGGAAAGAGAAACTATCTTCCAGGTATAACTCTGCTCTATAGGAGAAAGACAAAATCCATATCTGAATATACCATAAGTTTTTGTATCTTTGTTACTTTAGCTGTTTGTGCAGACCATTGGAGTGAAGTGGGAATAACAGGACAGCGTGAACTAACTACTGTATGCTCCTTGTGAATGAGAAGTTTCAGCAATCCTGGTTAAGCATTTTATCTGGATGTGATAATTGGTTTAGTAATTTGGATTTTAGCTCCAGCTTTGTTGTTCTTAGCTATGGAAGGCACAAAATATCCAAAATATAATTTTCATTATCAGTTTAAGAGAATTAGGTGCTTTAAATCCAGGGTATGGTGTTCTTATGTTTTCTCAGGCTTGGCGCTGCTTCTGAGGGTGATCAAATGGCATGGAAATTTTACTTCAAGCTCTACTGCTTCCTAGATACTGATCATGTGCCAAAAGATAGCGTGGAATTTGCATTCATGTTTGAGCAGGTAAGAAAAAGAAGAGGCTTTGATATGATACTATTTAGAAAGATTTTTTTAAAAAAAAAAAATGAAATAAAACAGACACGTCATTTAGATCAAACATAAAAGAATGCAAAAGCAATTTTCAAGTGTCTGTTCCCAGCAATGGCCCTTAGACAATATGAGGCAGTTGCTTGAGGTATCCCCCTCCTGTGTGCTATTAATAGTGACAAAACAGGAAAGGGGCAGCTCTGATCCTTGGAACATAATCCATCAAGAGGTTCTCTTTCCACTCCATTTTTGTGTTATTATCATGAGACATTACTAGTGGCATTCATCTTGGAGTCACCTAATTCCTAGCCTTCTACTTCTGAAAGGTCTTTAAATATAGTAACAGTGGTGTTGACCTCAAACAGGGATTTTCAAAGCATTCTATTTCAAGGAATGGTTTTCTGGGGGCGGGGGGGGGAGTGCCTGCCCTCAAATCTCTGTACATAGAAAATGATTTGGAGAATATTCTGGGCTGAGCTGCTCACACAGGATACTGACTAGACCTCACTGCCACTTTGTAGAAACTGTAACTGTGTTCCCATGGAACACCTAACCAGAATCTTGTAGAATGCAGGACAAGGCAGTGTGATAATGAACACTAACCCATTGTTGTGGTTTGTGGGGAGGAGCAGCTTAACACGAGACAGGCATTTTGTCTGTAGAGTGCATAGTAAGATTCATGAACCTAGCAGGACCTGACACTAGTTTGTCTCTCCACAAACAATCCAAAGAAATAACCCATGGTTGGTTCTAGCTTTATTTGTCCGGCTTGTAGGGGAAGAAACAAGCCAGAATGCTAGTGCCTGCCAAGTTAGGACACCATAAACAAATGAGTGAAAGATTAGTGATTACTTTAACTCCCCTAGTTCTCACTAAGGCTGCATCCACACTGCAGAAATAATCCAGTTTAACACCACTTTAACTGCCATGGCTCAATGCTATGGAATTGTGGAAAGTGTAGTTTGTTGTGGCAGCACAGCTTTTTGACAGAGGAGGCTAAATAAATGTCTCACAAAAGTACAATTCCTAGAATCCCATAGCATTGAGCCATGACAGTTAAAGTGGTGTAAAAACTGGGTTATTTTTGCAGTGCGGATACAACCAAGGAGTCCTTGGCTTACATTCACCAGGACACAAGCTCATCCACAACAAGCCAATGTTTTTTGGTCATCCAGCCTGTTGTCTGATTACAACTTAAAAACCCTGTTCCAAAAATCCTGTCAGACAGCAACGAGAGTGCCTTTCTAGCCTACTTAGGGGAGAGAGCACTGAAGCCTGGGAGCAGCTGCCTTTTCTTCCTACCAAACATGCGCTTCAGGGTGGTGGAATCCTTCAGCATTTAAATCATAGGTGTTAACTCTTCACACTTATGTAATCAGTGAAGTTTACGTTTGGCATGTGTGGGATTCAGGTGGGAGGTTCCTGGAAGTGCTCCTCTTTAATACAGGTCCCACATCCCAACCTTCTGTACTTTGATTTGTCCTTTGCTGAGGAACTGGCCCGTATATGCCAAAATTTGACTCTTTGTTGCAAAAAGGTCACATTTTTCAAAGCATGTGTATGATCAGTGTGTGTTGAGTTATATGTCTATTAAAGGTCAGTTTTCTCTTCAGCTTGGAAATACTGTGTTTATTTTGGGGTACATACCTCTCCTTAGAAATAAGAGAGAGGTATGTTCCCCAAAGTAATTACTGTATCTCCAAGCTGCAGAGAAAACTGGCATTTAATACACATATAACTCACACTTTTTTCTAGGGAGGAACTGGCACATATCACCTTTTTAATTGTAATGGTAATCTTTAAATTAGGTACAGTGCACCCTCCACATTTGCTGGGATTAGCCATGCAGGAGTCTGTAAAAGTGGGAAAATCCACACACACACACACACACACAAATACACACACACACACACACACACATATATATAGCCTCAATCTCTGGAAGAGGCTAAATGGATTTGCATGTGGAAATCAAGCTTAAAAATATATATCAGCAGGAGACACAATTCTCTACTTATACATAATTGTATTAGGTTGTTTCCTTTTCAGTAATGCTTTGAAAGGGTTCTTTGCTCTCAACAGATGTATTTTATCCCCATATGTTGTTGTCTGCTTTAGGGTACACAATTATTGACTAATATGTAACTTCAAACTCTACTTGCTAGTACTATTGGGATATTCATTTATATATTTTTGATATACAGTGGTACCTCGGGATACGAATTACCCAGGTTACGAATTTTTCGGGATACGAATAAATCCCATAGGGATTTATTGTTTCGGGTTACGAAGGTTTTTTCGGGTTACGAAAAAACCCTGGCGCTGTTTTAAATGGAGCCGCGGCAGAGCCGCGGCTTTTTTTCCATTAGCGCCTATGGCAATTCGGGTTACGAAGGTTTTTCGGGTTACGAAATTAGCCGCGGAACGAATTAATTTCGTAACCCGAGGTACCACTGTAATATTTTATATGAGCTATATTTACTTTGTTTTTCTTTGACTGATTTAATATACACACCTCTGGAGCTGTGCTACCACATCACAGTCTGTGGAGTTCATACACCACACAAACCAATGACCCTTGTCCATCTTGGCTTATCAAACAGGCCAGAGGGGGACTGGCTGAGTGGGTGAAGGAGGTAGTCAGTGCCTCCCTACAACAAGGCAGAGTTCCATCTTGCCTAAAGGAGACAGTTGTGAGGCTTTTGTTAAAAACGCCATCCCTCAGTCCTGCTATAATGAATAATTATCAGCCAGTGCCCAACCTATCATTTTGGGGCAAGGTAATGGAATGTGTGATGGCTTCCCAACTCCAGGGGTTTCTGGATGAAATGGATTGTCTAGGTCCATTTCAATCTGGTTTCAGGCCTGGCTATGGAAACAGAGACAGCCTTGGTGACCTCCACAGGGAACTGGACAGGGGGAGTGTATCCCTGCTAGTTCTCCTGGACTCTCAGCAGCTTTCAATACCATTGACTGTGGTACCCTTCTGGGCTGCCTCTCTGGGATGGGGCTTGGAGGCACTGTTTTACATCGGCTCTGTTCCTTCCTGGAGGGGCAAACTCAGAAGGTGGTGCTGGGGGACTCCTGCTTGACCCCTTGGCCATTAACCTGTGGGGTCCCTCAGAGATCTGTGTTGTCCCCTATGCTATTTAACATACACATGAAACCCTTGGAGAGGTCATCTGGAGTTTTGGGATATGGTGCCATCAATATGCAGATGACACCCAAATCTGCTATTTCTTTCCACCTCAATCCAAGGAGGCCGTCCTGGTCCTAAATCAGTGTCTGGCATCAGTAATGGACTGGCTGAGGGCAAACAAATGGGAACTTAATCCAGACAAGACAGAGGTGCTCTTGGTAAGTTGGAAGGCAGATCAGGGAATAGGGATCCAGCCTGTGTTACATGGGGTCACACTCCCCCTAAAGTTTTGCAGTTTGAAGGTATTCCTGGACTCTGCTCTGAATCTGGAGGCCCAGATCTCTGTAGTGACAAGGAGTGCTTTTACACATTTAAAATCTATGTGCCACTTGCACCCATTCCTTGAAATGCCAGATCTGGCCTTGGTGGTACATATCTTGGTTACATCCTGTTTGGACTGCTGTAACTCATTTTATCTGTGCCTGCCTATGAAGAGTGTTCAGAAACTTCAGCTTCCCTTGGCTCCAGTTTGTTTCCGGGCAAAATTCAAAGTGCTAGTTATGACCTATAAGGCTCTATATGGCTCAGGTCCAGGCTATTTGGCAGACCATATCTCTGTGTATGAACCAGCCCGGGCTCTGAGTTTCTCAGGAGAGGCCCTTCTCTCTGTCCCACCATCATTGCAAGCATGGTCGGTGGGAGCATGAGAGAGGGCCTTTTCCGTGGCTGCCCCAGACTCTAGAACTCCCTGCCCAGGGGGGCCAGAATGGCCTCTTCCTTGTTATCCTTCCGCCAGCAGCCTAAGACCTACCTGTTTAGGCAGGCATTTAAAACAAAGAGTTTTTAAAGTATGAGATGATGTTGTATTGTTTAAAGTATTTTTTATCTTTTTAATTGTATTTTATTCTTTTAATATATAACTTGTTTTAATATTGTAATAACTGATTATGTTTTAATTTTGTATGCTTTTAATTGTACTGTTTTTAATGTTGTGAGCTGTCCTGAGTCCCAGTTTTGGGGAAAGGACAGGAGATTAATAATAATAATAACAACAACAACAACCAATGGACATCCCATACTACATACATACATTCATTTCCAGTATTTCATCAATAATAGTAGAACCAAGGTCAAACCATGGTTTAAAATCCTATTATTTTCTGTTCTGGACATAACACTGAATCTAGCTTTAAACTGAAGAAGGCATGCTCATTTCATTCCATTAAAAGAACCCAGGGCAGAGCTCTATCCAGTCCAGTGTTTTGCTTTCTTATGGTGACAAACCAGACGCTTTTGGGAAGTTCACAAACTTCGTCTGTTGTTATCAGCAACTTCTAATTAGAAATACAATATCATGGATCATGGAAAGAACAGGGTATAGCTGTCATGATTAGCTTTCTCCTCCATGAAGGTATATAAGGCTCTGTAAAAATATTTTATTTGAAGTCACCACAATCACCACACACTGTTCTCTATGTCTTAATTCAGTTATCATTAAACTCAAGATATACACTAACTTGTTCAAAGATATATACTTGTTCAGACTGTTAATGGGAATGACTTGTAGGTGTAGTAGATCATAGGATTATTTGCCACCTGTTCAAGTTTCTCAGTTGGAGCATCCAAACAATCAGACAGGAATAGTACAAACTACCCACACACTATCAAAACAGTAAAACTATTCTCCAGGGCTTTGTTGGCCACTGTTGCAGAACACCTGCCTCTCCCCCACACTCACACACACCTTTGCATGGTAATTTCAGATTGTAGGCAAACACGGGTTCTTTTGTGATTATGTTTGCAGTCTTTATAAGGAAGCCATTTAACTTGGAAAAGAAGCAACTTGGCTGCCCTCTGGTGGTTTTTTGTTATCTGAACACCCTTGTGTTTTGCCAAAAGGAGTAATTCATCTAGGCAGCTTGTTTGTGTATACAGTATTTCATGTGGATTATTTTTGTGACAAGAAGGGATTAATATTACTAGTAGTACTATTTACAGAACTAATTTTTACATCACTTCCAAACAGTCAAAGCTGTTCACGTACACCATCTTGTTGCCATCTCCTTACTACAACCCAGCAAGGCAAATATTACTAATTCTGAATTGCCTGGGGGGCAGGAATGAAAGCTGAAAGGCTTGCCTAGAACCACCCAGTGAGTTCATGATTCAGCCAAGAGGCAAAGTAGGGATTTGTGATTCAAAGCTCGTCCTTTATCCCACTTTGCTACAAATTTTGAATTCAGAATGTTACGGTGCATATAGCTGCAAAAATATTTCTTTCCTTTCCAATAGGCACATGAAGCAGTGATTCGAGGACATTATCCAGCTCCTGAAGAAACCCTCCAGGTCCTTGCTGCCTTGCGGCTCCAGTATCTACAAGGAGACTATACTTCATCCAATATCACTGTGCCAGAATTGGAAGAAGTCTACCCACTGCAGAGGCTGAAGTCCCGTATTATCCAGTCCACTAAAACCTTCACTCCAGCAGAGAGATTAGAGAGGAAGCGGACCAACTTCCTGGAAGGCACCCTGAGGCGGAGTTTCCGCAGTAGTTCCATCAGCAAACAGAAGATGGAAGAGGATCAGATGCTTGACATGTGGGTCAAAGAGGAGATCTCTGCAGCCAGGACAAGTGTGATTGATAAATGGAAGAAAATGCAGGGAATGAGCCAAGAACAAGCTATGGCAAAATACATGAGTTTGATTAAGGAGTGGCCTGGGTATGGATCAACACTGTTTGATGTAGAGGTGAGCACCCAAACATTCTGCTGGCCTTCTTACTCATGAACTAAAAAAGTATAGCAAAGTATACCATTGGTTGTACACAACATATTAAGATATCTTTTATTTTAATGTTGCACCTGTGCTACTTCCTCTTTTACTGCTTTGACAACGTGGGTAGGCAAGCTTTGACTAGAAACCTTTAAGTTATGGTAATGAACCTGTGGCAACGTTTCTCCTCAGAGAGAGAGATTGAGACAATAAATACACCCAGATGTGCCTTAAGTTTGAGAACTACATCAGGAAAGACCACTTCTTCTCCTGCTTTAAGCAGCTATCAGGGCCTTCGTTGGCATTATCAGTTACTCTTCTAATCTGCACCCACATCTCAAATTACACCCATCTCACTAAGGGAAGCAGCAAAGACTGCTGTGCTTAAAAGACCTTTATGTGAACATACAGAGGGGAGCAAAAGACAGGAATCTCCCACCCATTCATCTACAGCCCTACATAATGGTCACATTTCCCCACACAGTTCAACTGTTTGATCCATGTTTTGGCATTAATGGAGATGTTTGGGGCTGAGAGATCTGCCTGTGTAGATTTCAATAGGTTTTCCTAATCTAGGGTCTTTTTAAAAGGTTCATAATAAGCAATAATTAAATGGGTTTCATTTGCACATCATCCTTTCTTAATATTAGTGATCCGGTGTGGTACAAGAATGAGAGTTGATTAGAGACCGGGAGTGAGGGAAGCATATCCCAAAGGTTACATTGGACCCTCCCAAGTATATTTTGTGCCCCCTAGTTTTCTTTTGTTTTCTTTTGTTCTTTAAATTGCTCCCAAATATATTTTTGCCACATTCTGCCCTGTAGGCTGTTTTAGGTCCAGATGAAGCCTTTTTTCTCACAGGAAATGGCCTGGACATTCACTGTGTGGGAGTAACAGGCTGGTTACTCCCCGCATAAACTACCTTATTAAACAAGGATGTCATGCTAAATAAGAAAAGAGCAGTAGAGAACACTGTATGTTGTAAAAATAATCATTCTTAACTGTACAGTGCTCCCTCGGGTTACGAAATTAATTCGTTCCGCGGCCGCTTTCGTAACCCGAAAAGCCTTCGTAAGCCGAAATGCCATAGGCGCTAATGGGGAAAAGCCGCGTTTCGTGCGAAAAAGCGCCGAAAAGCACCAAAAATTTTTTTCGTAACCCGAAAAAACATTCGTAACCCGGAACAATTATTTCCTATGGGATTTTTTCGTATCCCGGAAATTTCGTAACCTGGGTATTTCGTATCCCGGGGTACCACTGTATTTGGAAAATCATAGTATCATTTATGTATATTGATTACCATTTGCTTGACACTGTTTTATGCTGTTTTCCTTCCGCAGTGTAAAGAAGGAGGCTTCCCTCAAGAGCTTTGGTTGGGTGTTAGTGCTGATGCTGTTTCTGTCTACAAACGTGGAGAGGGTAGACCATTAGAAGTGTTTCAATATGAACACATCCTCTCCTTTGGTGCTCCCCTTGCTAATGTCTACAAGATTGTGGTGGATGAGAGAGAGCTGCTTTTTGCAACCATTGAGGTAAGAGAGAAACACAACTCACACACACTCCCATTGGCTTCAGTCTTTTATTTCCTTCTACTTGTTTGTTTGTTATTGTTAAAAGGATGCATTAACATAATTCCTTATGTCTGCATTTAGCTATTTCTTTTGCCTGCCCAATTTCACAAAATGATTAAGTCTTTAAGGTTCAACACTTCGCATATGTACTTGGGAGTAAGTCTTATAGCTCTCAATAGACTTCCAAGTAAACATGCAAAACATTCAGCTGTTAATGAATGCACAGGTTACCTTGTTGCAGTATTTGCTTCTACTGTGTTTTTGCTTGACTTCAAAAAGGTGTGATCTCTCCAGTTTTCACGTCAGTTTTCATTACTCATGGTCTGCAATATACAGTGCGCCCGCGCCATACGCGACCTTGAGCATGTGCGCTCAAGCCGCGGCGTGTGCGCAGGGCAGAAGGGGCGGCGCATCCCATTCAATTGAATGGGCGCGAGCCCCATTGTTTCCAATGGGGCTCAAGCATAGGCGGAATTCACCTTACGCAGAGGGATCCGGAACAGATCCCCCGCGTAAGGCGAGGACGCACTGTACTGCAGTCCCACAGAATCCTATTTAAATCCCTTACTTGGAAGCAAGCTTCATTAAACTGAATGAGGCTTCATTTCAAGTAAAAATACTTTGCTTTTTCTTGCAAAGACAATACAATTTTTTTGTATTTTAAGTGAATAGTGTTGGAAAAACTGCACAAAGTACATAATAAATATAGCACACTAATAAGTTTGCTAGCATAATTTTCTTGGTAGAGAATTAACTGCCCCTATCAATAATCAGCCATTTTTTAAATGGTGTGTATACAGTTTCATAGGTTGTTGGATGTAAGTATTGGTGGTTCAATTCTACTTGATCCTTGTTTCTGTCCCATTGATCTTAGTGATTTCAAGAAGGGTTGCAGAGTTCAACCAAATGTAACTTCAGGCTGCATTACAGTCTGGCTGACTTCTGTGACTGAGAATGAAATCCAGTCTAAAACAATTATGAGGGGCAGCTTTTCAGGGACTCTAGCATATCAGCCTCCAAATGATAAAATCTCATATCAGTGAGACAAATCATTAATCTCTCTTGCATTGCT
Source organism: Sceloporus undulatus (assembly GCF_019175285.1). NCBI lineage: Eukaryota > Metazoa > Chordata > Lepidosauria > Squamata > Phrynosomatidae > Sceloporus > Sceloporus undulatus. Next base: position 153,412,200 of record NC_056525.1, on the reverse strand, counting down.
GTTATTGTCTTGGTAGGTTGTTGACATTGCCAAACTGATGAAAGCCTATATCAGCATGATTGTGAAAAAACGTTACAGCACATCTCGATCAGTGAGCAGTCATGGAAGTCAGGGCAGCTCCAGGTGAAGCAAGTAAACCTGTCCAGTGAACACATTGCTACCGTCCCATCACTTTCTCCAGAAATGGTGACCGGAAGTATCTCTCAAGCTACAAACAAAACCATATTTCTTGGAGAACATTTGCTCAACGTGAAATGCTCAGCGAATAAAACAAAGGAAAAAAACATAACATCTGCTTGCATAGTCCTATACTAAACCTGTTGGCTAGCCTACTTCAGGCCATCCAATGCTCTGTTACCTCTTGATAACATCCCATATGCCTTAACTTCCAATACACTGCCTTTGAAGCAGTAAGAAGTGCCTTAAAACATTTGTAAAACCAATTTGCATTGATCTACATTGTATTATCAGAAAGTTTGCTTTTGTTTTTAAAATAAACCACTCAGCATATTTAGGAGGAGCTAATTCAGCCATCTTGCACTATCCAACTGGCTGGTTCATAATCAAGGACGGAAAGAAGCCTTTTTCTTGGAATGCTGCAGGCGGCTTTCCTTATTGACTTTCTTGGCAATATTATATTCTCCTTCTCCGTTAGCCCCCTTCTATCTTTTCATATGTGTGCTTGCATATGACCTGGGTTAACTCCTCTGACTTTATTCCATGTTTCACAACCTTTTAAAATTGAAAGGGAATAATAATGTGCAATGGTGTAAACAGTCTTTATGTACATTTGAATAGTCCAGAGCTATAGTTGTTTCAGTTGTAGACTTTCTTTGTAAGCCAATTTTATTTACAAATTTGGAGGGGGGGGGTACCATAATAATTTTTATATGTATTTTCTTCTAGAGAGGATTTTTCCATCCTTTTGTTACATATGTATGTAACAGGCCTATGTTTCTATACCCTGCTGTAACACATGTAGTTGAAAGAAACTATTTATAGACTGCCCTTCACCTGGAAATGCCATTATCAGCACAACATTCAATCAGTTTTACATTATAAGTTTGTTTATAAGTTCATTTTTATGTTATGAGTTGTTTTTTAAAAAAAGATATTAAACATTTGTTTTAAAATATGTATCCCTTTGTAGAATGTTGGTTGAAATTTGACACATACAAAGTATGCTAAAAATGAAACAAGGAAATCAGACAGATCGTGAATGCATAATACTGTAATTGTGGATAATTGTTAACTGCTTATTGTTGCTTCCAGACACAAGAAAAGAATAGCAGCAGATATTTGAAAAGCTGGCTGTGGACTTATAATTCTCCACTGAAAACGTGTAATAAAAACTATAGAAATTGACTACCAGTCAGGGCAAGGGTGCAAAAACCGTATCAGCAATCTATCTGCCAATTTGCTCATGCTTGCAGCATACAGAATATGCATATAGGGGAATGCCATTCCTGGCTTTGTATATACCATATATACTTGACTATAAGTTGAGAAATGTATGCCTCAACATGGACTGCAAAATCATGGGTTGACTTATATACTGGGCAATAAGTTAATATTGCTCATGAAGTTCCTAAAACAAGTGCCCACCCTTCCTTCGAAGCCAGGGATATTTAAACAGCTCCTCATTTGAGTCCTACACACGCTGTCCTCTCTCTCTCACACACACACACACACACTTTGTGTGTGTTATCCCTTAGACTTCCTTTTTAGACAGAGCTAACAAATAGCTGCTGAGACAAGGGAGAGTGTGTGTGTGTGTGTGTGTGTGTGACTGCCCAGGCTTGTACCCTGTTTTGCAAGTCATGAGCCTTGGAAATGCTGGGGGTGAAGGGAAGAGACAGAGAGGTTTCTACACTGTTTTGCAAACCATGAGCCATGGAAATCCTGGTGGTAAAGGAAGGGGGAGAGAGTGTATGTGTGCCGAGGTTTGTTTCCACATTTTCCATGCTGAGACTGTGACCCTTGGGAGAGGTCCAGAGAGGGAGATGTAGGGAGGGAAGAGGTGCTTTGTTTCTCCCTTTATATCTGTTGCAACATGCCACAGTGTTTGATCCTCGACTTATCCACCGGTCATATCAAAATCCATGATTTTGTCCCCCAGAACTGCCCTTGAATTATAAATCAGGACAACTTATGTACGGATATATACGGTAAGCTTTCTTCTCACTGTGTGAGACATTGTAGTATATATACTTAGCCCACAGGTTGACCATTCTTCCAAAGCTGAATTTTGGCAAAGAGGCACAGAATGCAGAGATCAGAGTTCAAAATCAAAACCCCATTGAAAGCAGCTTATCCAGGTTGGATTTGTCCAAAGTGCATCACAAATATCAAATAAATATCAAAATAAACAACAGTTCTTGACAAAAAAACCAAACCCACAAATTCAAATAGGACAAAGTCAAGAAGACCAATATTATAATGAAATTTTACTATAAAAATGATGATATGCCAGATGTCATATGACCTTCATTTATGGCATTGTATCAGAGTCACCACTAGATTCAGTATGGCCTCCAGATGTTGGCCTAAATTGCCTCTGATGAAATTGGACTCCAGATGCTATCTGTGTTAGTCATGGGCAATGGTCAACGATGATCAGGATTGTGGCCCCAACATCTGGATGGCCATCAGTTCCCCAACTATAGGTTCAGGTGTTCAGCTTGGGAAGTTCCTCCTGATTTAGGTGGAATCTCTTTTCCTGTAGCTTGCATCCATTGTTCTGGGGCCTATTCTCTGGAGCAGCAGAAAACATGCTTGCTCCCTACTCAATATGACATCCTTTCAAATATTTGAACAAGGCCATCGTATCACCTCTTAACCATCTCTTCTCAAGGCTAAACATACCCAGCTCCCATGGCAGGAGGTTGGACTGGATGGCTCTTGTGGTCTCTTCCAACTCTATGATTCTAAGTCTCTCCTCATAAGGCATGGTTTCTAGACCCTTCACCATTTTGATCGCCCTCCTCTGGACACGCTCCAGCTTCACAACATCCTTTTTTAATTGTGGTGCCCAGAACTGGACACATTATTCTAGGTGATGCCTGACCAAGGCAGAATAGAGTGGCACTATTACTTCCCTTTATCTAGGCGCTGTACTTCTGTTGATGCAGCCTTTTTAGCTGCCACATCACACTGTTGACTCATGTTCAACTTGTGGTCTAACTCCTAGATCCCCTTCACATGTCTCATTCAGCTAGGTGTCCCCCATCCTATATCTATGCATTTCATTTACCCCCCTCCCCAAGTACAGTACTTTACATTTCTTCGTGGTCTATGCGAATCATACAAATGGGTTTCTCTGTGTAGAAATTCATTTTGTTATCTTTGGCCCAGCTTTCTAATCTATTTAGGTCATTTTGAATTTTAATCTCTGGAGTATTAGCTATTCCTCATAATTTGGTGTCATCTGCAAATTTGATAAGCATGCCTCCTATTCTTTCATCTGAGTAATTAATAAAGACGTTGAATAGTACTGGGCCCAGGAAAGACCCCTGTGAGACCCCACTGGTCACTTCTCTCCAAGATGAAAAGGAGCCATTGTTGAGCACCCTTTGGGTTCAGCCAGTCAACCAATTACAAATCTATGTAACAGTTGCCTTGTCTAGCCCACATTTTACAAGCTTATTTGCAAGAATGTCGTGGGAAACCTTGTCAAAGGCCTTACTGAAATCAAGGTATGTTATATCCACAGCATTCCCTTCATCCACCAAACTGGTAATTTTATCAAAAAAAAGAGATCAGCTTAGTCTGGCATGACTTGTTTTTCAGAAACCCATGTTGACTTTTTGTGATTATTGCATTCCCTTCTAAATGTTCGCATTCTCTCTGTTTAATGATCTGCTCCATAATCTTTTCTGGTATGGATGTCAGACTAACTGGACGATAATTGTTGGGATCCTCTTTTTTCCCCTTTTTGAAGATGGGGACAACGTTTGCCCTCCTCCAGTCTACTGGAACTTCTCCTGTTCTCCAGGAGTTCTCAAAGATTATTGCTAATGGCTCTGATATAATATTTGCCAGTTCTTTTAATACCCTTGGATGTAGTTCATCTGGTCCTGGAGACTTATATTCATTTAGATTAATCAGGTATTCCTGTACTATCTTTACTTATTCTGTGCTGCATTTCCCCTATTGTATCCTCAGCTCCATTTTCCTGGAGCACCCTTTTCCTTTTCTACAGTGCACCCGCATCATATGTGGCTTTCAGCATACACTGAAAGCCATGAGGGGAGGAAGGGGCGGCGCGTCCCATAGGGACAAATGGGGCATACACCCATGGCACGCACACGCTGCCATGCGACTGCATCCACAAGCCCCATTCATTTAAATGGGGCTCGAGCATAAGTATTATTGTTTTATGCAGAGGAGTCCAGACCGGATCCGCCATGTAAACAAAGGGTGCATTGTATAACAAACTCCTGGAGAACAGGGTTACTTCCACCTAATGATCCCACCACTTGCACCCCATTAACCAAGTCATCCCTGTTGGTTAGAATCAGATCTAAAATAGCTTATCCCCTTGTTGCCTCTTCCACCTTTTTGACAATGAAATTGTCTTCCAGGCAAGGGAGGAATTTGCTAGACCTTGAAGTTTTGGCTGCGTTTGACTTCCAGCAAATATCAGGATAGTTAAAGTCACCCATCATTACTACATCTCTCCTTTCTGAGTGGTACCTTAGCTTCAGGCAGTCACCGGTGGTGTGTTTGTGCAACAATGCATAGTGGGAAGGCAACAAAAAAAGATACATAGCAGTGCAGCTTGATGCTGTGCCATGCAGCCAAGCCAAGTGCATTCAGGTAGCCTTGGGAGCAGCCAGTGCAGCCAGTGGGGTTTCTGGAAAATGCAGGTGCCAGATGCTTTTCATGCCCATCTTTTCTGCCTCTTGGTTGGTAGTCCAACGGTGAAGATATATGCCTTTAACGCAATTTCCATACAAGCTGACAACATCTAAAATATTCAGTTTGCTCACAGAATCAAGATTTGGAGCAACTCAGACTTGCAGGAGAAATAATTAGCCACTACTTGAAGTCAAACCAAGAAAGCCTCATCTAAAGACAGCTATGTCAGCAATTGTTAGAGAAAATTGTTGAATGTCTAACATACATGGTATTTAACCCCTGTAAAATCTGCTGTATGTATTATAGCTGTAGTTCTAAATCTTGAATGAAATGTAGTAATGTTAATGATGTGGGATGGAGAACTGATGCAATATTTCTGAGTTAAAAAAAAACCCATTCAGTACACTGAAAGAAAATAATGACTCTGTCCTTAAAAGACCTTTTGAACAGGAATTGCTTTCACTGAGTCATAATGAAAAGTGCCATTCGAAGGATTTAATCACTTTTCTATTAACAGCAGCTCGCATGGAGATTACAGCACTTTGGAAAGAAAAACAAAAATAAGTATCACAAAGTGGTAGACTTATATTTGGGTCCTAGCCCCATGGATGAATTAATGAAGCAAATACATTACATATTATAAACCATAGCAGCCATTGCTGATTTATGCTCACCAAAATAATGAATCAGACTTCCGATAATTAATTTGAACATACAGAAAGATGCAGTGGAATAACCCCTCTTTTCTTCTGTATCCCTCCCTTTAAAAAAAAAAACTATAAATGAAACAAATTTAAGATTGTCCCGATTTATAGTTACAATGTTGCATGTCTTGAATGTACGTGTTTGTAATTAATTGTTAATCAGCATGCAAAAATAATACTTAAAAAAGTAAGAACACGAAGAAAAGTGATGCCACCAAAATGTAATGCAAATTACCACATAACAATAGCTTATTCTGAAGAACACTTGTTTCAGTTTTCCCATCAATTTTTCTACAGTCCAAAGGTTTTTCAATTCTGACATTATCCCATGAGTGTCTCTTAGGGCACTTATTTGGCACTGGTCAAATAAAGCAGCTTCTAACCGCTTTGAAGGCGGGGTGTTTAGATGATGCACGAGGTGAAATGGTGGAAAGCGAAACAAAGCTATACTCCAGGGCTCAAAACCGGAGCAAAAAGAAACTGGGATACTCTGACTCAAGGTGCAAAATGTGAATCATTGCATTGGCATATAAACAGCCTAGCGCCAGTATGGGACTGCAGTAAAGCAAAAACGCAATCACCAAAAATGCCAAGGATGTAATTACAGCACATAAAACCAGACAGTCCAACAGGGGCATAAGTGTTAAGGAAAAAAAGCCACATGGGTTATACAGTAAGAGAAATAAAAGATGTATGTGAGAGTCAGAGTGACTCAGCAGAAGCCAATTGAGAACCACACAGGTGTGAATGGTAAGACAATTAACAGGTCCAGAGTGCCAAGGACAAGAAATGCATAGTGGATAATTGGACACACCTGACAATTGTTAAGTGGTCAAGGCTGAGATGATGAAATCATTAATTGTGGGATGAACAAGGAGAACCAATGGGAATGATGTACATGCCTACTGGGTGGAAACAGACAACAGTAGGTGGTACCATGCTTTGGCTATAATAATGACTATGGATCCCATTGTATTTTGTGGGTAGTAGTGGATTGTTGTGAGTAGTTGGATTGGAGAGTGAGGAGTTGAGTATTGTTTGGAGCTGTGTATATAGTAGAATAAAGTAGATCTTTTATATAAGACTACTGAGTTGTCTGGTGTCTTGGGTGAAGCTACAAGAACCAGCAGGACCCTGGTGAAGAAGGGTGAAGACTTCTGTGGAAGCAAGAGTGAGAAGGCTTGGAGAGTTTGTCGGGGTCTTCAGCCTGTTCTCTGCAACTCTTGCAAAGATACAACAACTGGCCAAAACTGGTCAGCGTGGTGCACAACCAGGTGGTGAGTTCCAGGCCAGGTGAAGAGCCACAATTCCCATCATCCCCGACAATAAGATGAAGGGGGCATGTATTGGCGGGCCTCCAGTGGGCACACCAATGCACTCTACAATCAGTGCATTGCATGGGCGCCTCTGTGGTCAATCAAATGGAATGGCATCTGGGTGGGAAGAGGGAAGTAATTGGAGATTGCAGTGCTTTGTTTGTGTGATAGTGTGTATGCATGGGGTGGGGGTGACAAAAAAAATAACCACACAATGCAGCTTGATACAAGATGCAGTATGGTGCTGATAGCCTATGCGTGTTCAGCCCGCCTTGAGAATGAACTGTGCGAACAGCAGGGCTTCAATCCGCTTTCAGAAATCCCAGGCTCGAACCACTTTTCCCTGCCCATGTGTTCAAATCCTTGGATAAAAAGCCAGACATAGCATCATGAACAAAATCCCATAAGATAATTTTCAACCATTCTGCCAAAATCATTGTTAAAAGCTGATCATCGTAATTCAACAATGAAATTAGTCTATACATTTTACTGAAAAATCAAGTCCTGTTCCTCCTTGGGTATCAATGCAATATTAGTATCTTTCCAACATTCTGATATGGCCTTCCTTGTAAAATAGAATCCGTTGTCCGTTGTACAGGCAATAATATTTCATCCTCAAAATGTTTATGATAATATGTTCACAATCCATCTGGATCTGGTGTATTACCTTTTTAAACCTTATTTATAGCCTCTGTAAATTCTCTTACAGGTCCATTCATGATATATTATTTTCTTCCTTGGATCTTAGAGAAGTTTTTTTTCTTATCAAGTATTCATCTATTTTCTTCAAAGAAACATCCTAAACCTTATACAAAGAGGAATAGCATTTATAAAAAGCCTTTACCTCAATGATTATTTCTTTACTACCCTCAGATAATTTCAAAACAATTTTCCTCTACCTTTCCTTATGTAGCCTACAAGCCAACCATTTCCCTAATTTATTTGCAAATTCAGAATTCCTTTCTTTAACATAATTAACTTTATTTTCCATTTCATTCACTGTTATAATTGATAATTGCATTCGTAGCATTTTAATTCTACCCAAAATAGATGTCTTCAATGGAGTTCCAACTTCCCTTTTATCTCATCCATAATCAGCTGTATCTTTTCCAGTCTTTTTTTCCCCCTAAGCGTTGAATTATCTTGAATGAAACATCCCCTTCTAAGAGCTTTACTTGTATCCCCTTTTAATTTATTTTACTGTCTTGAATCATCAATTCATTTTGAATCAATGGCTGCATCTGCACTGGAGAAATAATTCAGTTTGACGCTGCTTTAACTGCCATGGCTCAATGCTATGGAATTCTGGGAATTGCAGTTTGTTGTGGCACCACAGCTCAGGAAAAACAGCAGGCTCACACCACCACAGAGCAGGCCTTTAAAGGGCTGTGCTGAATAAAAGACACTGAACCTAGGCTGCAAACTATGTTCAAAGTGAAAAAGTATTTGGCACTAAGTTAATTTAGCCAGAGAGACGGGAGAGCAGAGTTTTGCCCTTCTCGCTGAGCTCATTTGTTTTTGCCTTTGTGCTTTCCAGAACCCAGTAAATAAATTACAGGATTTCTCTATTTAAACAACATTTTTTTAAAAATATAAGTTTATTAAGAATTTACAGCATCATTAAAACAAAATACATAAGGAAAATGAACAACGTACAAAAGGCAGAGGGAGAAAAACATTTACTTCCAATTTTACTGGTGATATAGTTCATGTGATATAAAGTTCTACTTCCTCTACATGACTATAAATCATACTTCTACAACTTATTTACTCCTATGCATTATCAAAACCCACATATAATACTGTAAATCTTCCTATCTTATTTACCAGTCTTATGCTGGGTTTGCTGTACAGTGGGCCCTTGTTATCCGCTGAGTTTGGTTCCAGGACCCCCTCCCCCCCGCCGCATGGATAACAAAATTTGTGGATGCTCTGGTCCCATTAAATACAATGCCCTAGTAAAATGGTGTCCCTTATATAAAATGGAAAATAAAGGTTTGCTCTTGGGAATTTATACTTTTTTGGAATATTTTCAAGGTGTGGATTCTTGAATCTATGGATAGAAAATCTGTGAATAAGGAAGGGCAACTGTATTCATCCAAATAATTCCCAGATCTACAAAATAGATACTAACCATTTTTATATCATAAACACTTGCATTTCTTGTGTGAAGTTGAAGGCTTTCATGGCCGGCATCCATTTTGGGCTAGGTGGCCATGTTCTAGAAGAGTTTATTGCTGATGTTTCACCAGCATCTGTGGCTGGCATCTTCAAGTGCGCTGTGAAGATGCCAGCCAGAGATGCTGGCGAAACGTCAGCAATAAATTCTTCTAGAACATGACCACACAGCCCGAAAAACCCACAAAAAACTGAATTTGCATTTCTTATCTATACAGCCCATTAACCTAACCTAATTTTAAAATCCACTCTTTCCATTTGCCACCATCTTAAAACATCCTTGCATATTAATTTATTTTAGCCCATCCTTTTCTATCAATTAACTGTATTCATTACTTAAGCGGAGTCTTGTGTTTTCTTTCCCATAACGTTGCCTTTTATAAATTTTTGGTGCCTGGCCACACCCTTTTTGACCGTCTTCTCATGCGTCCCAGTTTTCATCTCTGAAACTGGAGGGTATGAAAACATGCTCCTCTTAATTTAAAAGACAGCTCTCTGGTCATAAAAGCTGTGACTCTGCTGGTGCAGAAGAACAAATCCTAAGCCACATTTCAAACTGATATTTACATTTTTAGCTACAAGGTGAAGTCAAAGGCTTTCATGGCCAGCATCCATAGTTTTTTGTGGGTGTTTTGGGCTATGTGGCCATGTTCTAGAAGACTTTATTCTTTAAGTTTTGCCAGCATCTGTGACTGGCATCTTCAGAGAAATTTCTCTGAAGATGCCAGCCACAGATGCTGGCGAAACACTTTTAGCTTCGGTTGCCCACACAAACTGTGTCATCAATTCTCATCTTTTACAGCAGGACTTTGGATGCTGTACAGCAAGAGAAGCCGTTTGTGCTAGAGCTTTTGTTCGTTGGCACAACATCCAGACAACAGATTGTGGGACCACATACAGTTGGCCCTCTGTATCCATGGATTCTTTATCCACAGATTCAAGCATCCATGGCTTGAAAATATTCCCCATAAATTGAAAGAAACCTTGATTTTGCTATTTTATATAAGGGAAAGCATACCATCCATTCTACTTAATGGGATGTGAGCATCCATGGATTTTGGTATCCATCGGGGTCCTTGAACCAAACCCCAGCAAGGCAGGGCCCACTGTAGGCCTTGAAAAACAGAGAAGCCTTCTGTTTATCTAGTCATTTTTTAAAAGGAAATAACTCCTGTTATACAAACAAAAAAAGTTTTTCTCTGCCGGTGTTTTTAATAAAAGGTTGCATGTTTTGAACAGGAACATTTGCTCAGATTTGTCTTCAGTGCTGTGTATATTTGTGTCCTGAGGGTAATTCTCTAGTTTATAGGTCTTTGGGCAAGGGATGTTTTGCATGTTCTTCAGAAGCTCCCAAAGAACAACAAAGCATTCAGGAGACTAGAAGGCAGTTCCAGACAATTAGGCCCTAAGTAGCTAAATAGAAATAGATGCCACTCTCGCAGGGAGTAAATCATGGTTCTCAAGAGGCAACTCCAGTGAGTTGGAATTGATCTTGTAGCAGCCTGGTCAGTTCTTATCATAACTCAGTGCAATCATTCATCATTTTAAAGTTAAAACCAATGTGTTGATAGTGACAGTGAGTGGATGAGAAATCACAAGAGAGAGAGACCATAAGGAAGCTAGCATTTAGCATGGTGCCCCCAGGGACAGTTAGGAAGTCAGATGCTGAGATTCCTCAGATAAATAGTCCACTTAACTGAAACAGAATCATTTCTGTAAGGATCAGTATCAGTTCTGGGCACCACAATTCAAAAAGGACATTGAGAAACTGGAGCGTGTCCAAAGGAGGGCGACAAAAATGGTGAAGGGTCTGTTTAAATATTTGAAGGGATGTCATATTGAGGAGGGAGCAAGCTTGTTTTCTGCTGCTCCAGAGACTAGGACCCGGAGCAATGGATGCAAGCTACAGGAAAAAAGATATTCCACCTGAACATTAGGAGGAACTTTCTGACAGTAAGGGCTGTTTGACAGTGGAACACACTCCTTCTTTGGAGTGTAGTGGAGTCTCCCTCCTTGGAGGTCTTCAAACGGAGGCTGGATGGCCATCTGTCGGGGATGCTTTGATTGGGAGTTCCTGCATGGCAGGGGGTTGGACTGGATGGCCCTTGCGCTCTTCCCACTCTATGATTCTATACAAATTAAAAATGTAAATGTTCATTTGTTCAGTCTTAAATTTCCGAAAGGTCTTCGTCGATTGCTTCGAAATTTTGACACAATGTTCCATTCGAATACACTCATGTTTTTATATACTGAATATGTTTTTTCATATATAGATGTCACACACCTGTGACAGGTAAAAATATGTTTGTTTGTTTTTAAAACAGAGCCATGTGTTGGACATAACAGCAACGCATGCTATACTAAATGTTCAATTGGCGTTGCAATCACCATCAACAATGCTCAGGGCTCGTCTTTAGAATTGCGGTTTAGATCTAGACACGGATTGCTTCTCACACGGACAATTATATGTTGCGTCCGCACTGCGGAAATAACCCAGTTCGACACCACTTTTAACCTCCATGGCTCAAAGCTCAATGGATATCTGGGTTCTTGTTGTTGTTGTTTTACTTTTGTGAGGCATTTAGCCTTCCCTGTCAGAGAGCAAACACACAACAGAAAACCCAGGATTCCATAGTATTGAGCCATTGCAGTTAAAGTGGTATGGAATGGAACTGGATTATTTCCACAGTGTGGACAGCAGCCTCAGAAACCACTCCAGGCCTCCTCACACGCCCGCTATTTGTTTTGGACTTCAGATCCCAGAAGCCTCAGCCAACATGGCCAACGGTCAGGAATTATGGGAGTTGTAGTCCAAAATAATCTGGAGGACCAATTTGATGACATCCTGCCATCCTTGGTGCCGCCCCCTCCGTCCAAGCCGACCAATCGCCATCCCCGCCCAGCTCCACGGGAGGCTCTGATTGGTTCATGCGGAAAGGTGCGGGTACCCGGATGTCCATTAGAGTGGGCTGCTTCGCTCTCCTCTGAGCCCTGTCTCGCCATTGTCTCCGCGATGGAGGGCGAGGAAGGAGCGTCAGCGACTGTGGCTGCGGAGGAGAGGAAGGAGCCGGCGCCGGCTTGGAAGCGGAGGAGGCCGGTCTGCCTCCTGGGCGGCTTCCTTGGCGCCAACCTGCTCTTCTGGTGAGACTCAGGGCCCGGGATACGCGCAGCCTCCACTGCCTCCCCTGCTTTTCCCCATCCTTCCCCGGATTCTCTCTCTTCTGGGCTATGCTTCGAATGAATGCGGGGGGACCTCAAGGGAAAGAGTGCCTCTGAGCATGCGCAGAGTGGGAAATTGGGAGAAAGGCGGGGATACATCCAAAATAAACAAACTCGATCCAGAAGGACTGACAGTGGGCTTCTCGTTAAATCGGATCTGGAGTCACATCTTCAAAAAGCGTTGCTCCATATATATATATATACCATTGCTCCTTGTGTGTGTGTGTATATATATAATATAAAATCATTGCTCCATATATATATGTGTGTGTGTATAATATAAAATCATTGCTCTCTCCCCCCCCCTCTCTCTCTATATATATATATTTAGTATACAGTACACACACACACATATATATACACGCACACATACATTACAGTATATTATATTGGGAGACAAGTGAGATATAAATATAAGATAAACAGACCTGACCCAGAGAGCCTGCCAGTGGCTCCTCAAGCAGGCCTTGGAAGACCCCCTCTTCGGATCCAAAGTAAGGCTTTTTAAACACAATTGCTGCAGATAGATCTGTCTGTCTGCCTGTCTGTCTGTCTCTAGTATTTGGGGAGAAAGGTGGGGTATAAAGCCAATAAATAAGTAAATCCAGTCCAGAGGGACTGACAGTGGGACTCCTTAGGAAGGCTGTGGAAGTAATAGACCCCCTTCTCCATGCTGTAGTAACATTTATTTAATCGCTGCTGAAAATATTATATATATATAGACATACAGAGATATTATATTGGGAGAAAAGCGGGGTATACATCCAAAATAAGCAAACTTGATGCAGAGAGTCTTAAGGGAGGATGAGGACATTCAAGAAAAATATAGGACATGACCAAATAATAGCTGAAAACACTCATATAAATATTCTTCTTAGTCAGGCTCAAAATGGGTATTTTGTAACTCCTCCTGGACAGAAGGCTGAAATGTAGGACATGTCCTGGAAAAAGAGGAAGGCTGTGGTTGTTAACTGCCCTCTAGTCAACACTAATTCGTGGCAGCTTTGCAGGTGAGATGCTTCCAAGCCCCCCTGTCCTCTCCTGCTCTGCTAAGGTCCCATAAATTGATCAAGTCTTTCCATCTGCCATGTGGCCTTCCTCTCTTTCTGCTGCCTTCTACCATTCCTAGCATTGTCTTTTCTAGTGATTTATGGCTCCTCGTAATGTGACCAAAATACAACAGCCTCAACTCGATCAGCTTGGCTTCCAAGGAGAGTTCGAGCTTGATCTGTTCAAAGGCCCAACTGTTTGTCTTTTTTGGTTGTCCACAGTATCTTCAGCACTCTTCCCCATCTCAAACAGATTGATCTTCCTCTTATGTATATAGTCTACTAAACTGAGACTGTCATACTTTGGTCTTTGGCCACATCATGAGAAGGCATGACTGATTAGAAAAGACAATAATGTTAGGAAAGGTGGAGGGAAGTAGAAAGAGTGGAAGACCACATGCTAGATGGATGGATTCAATTGAGGAGGTATGAATCTGCAAGAGCTGAGAAGAATAGTGGAGGACAGGGAGTCTTGGAGATGTCTCATCCAAAGGGTCGCCATGAGTCAAGATCGACTTGAAGGTAGTTAAGAACAAATCTGTATATGTACTGTATATAGTTGGCCCTCTGTTTTCTCAGGGGAACCGTTCCAGACACACACACACACACCCATGAAAATGGAGGCTTGCGCATGTTCAAGCCCCATAGGCTTGAATGGGGCAGGCCCCTGTGTGTGTGGTCCAGGCGTGCACACCATTTAAGATAGCGGAGGTTGCCCCACCACGGATATTCAAGGGCACTTATCTCAGATCTGCAAGTTATGAGGGATGACTGTATAATACTGTCTTTCTCTTGTTTTCTCTCTCACAAACACTACATAGGCAGAGCCTTATTAAACTAGGCGAATCCCACTCAGAAACGGAGTTTAAAAGTAGAAAAAAACCACAAGTGTGGGAGGTTTTTCAGACAATGTTTCTCCCAAACAGAAGAAGAAAGAAAGCGAATGGAAAGTGGACAAAAAGGACAACTTTTTACTTTTGGGAACTTCCCGAAAGTAAAAAGGTGTTGTTTTTGTTCACTTTCCATTCGCTTTATTTTCGTGTTATTTCTGTTTGGCGGAAAGACGTCTGAAAATCATCCTGCATTTGCAAGTTTTTTCTACTTCTAAAATCCCATCCTAGGCATAGTGTATGGCTTCTCTCTCAGCTTGTATAATCCTTAAAAGCTGGTGGCCTTCACCTTGCGTGATGGTAGTGAAATCCATAATTATGGAGATGTAAGAGACTTTTTCTCTCTCCCTCCACAGTGGGTAGCCACAGTTGTCTTTCCTTTCCAGCTTCTAGGATAAGAAATGTACTGCTCAGGTAGACTTAAGTCTCTTGTTCCTAAAGCTTAAGCTCTGCCCACCGTGTTATTTTTGCATAACAGCTGCTAGGTATTGTCACAATGCTTTTTATAGTGTATCTCAAGCAAACTCTTCCTTCCCTTTTGTGTCTTGTTTATAAAACACGGTAGTGTTGCAATATGTTTTCCCAAGAAATAAATAGAAGCCCCTAGGAATGAGTGATGGAAGGCAGGCTTTTGGAAGCCATAGGGGAGTAAAGAAATTGCATTAATGAAATGGATTTTGCAAACCACACATTACAGAAGCGGAGTTGACTGTGACTTGATGATGCTAGAGAACATCAAAGGTGCCTAAAGAATGCTTAAAGGGAAGGAGTAGCCAAACCTGACACAGAAAAATTGAAATAGTACTGAGAGAGTAGCTACAGGTTGTGCAGGTAATATGGAGCAGTGGTTGCCTTGGGGGGAATAGTGATTCTTTGAGTGAGGCAGGGACTTCAGTGACAATATCTTGAGTTACATGATCCACTTTTCCTGGATTGTAACAAATCCAATTCATTAATCTGATGTTATTTTTGAAATTACGGAGCTCCCAGCAGGCCTCAGTACATGCCTGGCGAGTTGTGCTGGCTTCTTGGGTCATGGGTTGTGTAGGTTTCTGTAGCATGGAGCCATGGCAATTAAAGTGATGTCAAACTGCTTTTTCTACAGTGTAGATACTCCTTGGGTCTGCGCTAAACTGTCTGTAAATTATTTTCTAGATTGGAATGAGCTTTGTGTTTCATAGTTTCTATCTTAAATTCCTTAAACGACCAACAGTTTTACTCAGTTTTGTGAAATCTACTACCAAGCCTCTGGGATAGTTTTCATTGTGAATTAGACTGGTTTCAGCCCACTTGCATGAATGTTTTTGTTGTGACTTTTCTTCCATCTGCTGGAGGGAAGGCTTTAAATGTCTGTAAATGTCAGGTCCCTAGTGTTTTTCATTAAAGGGAACATCTGCTTTTATAAAGGCATCCAAAGCTGTCAACATTATTTTATTAATAATAATAAAAAATATTAAAAATGGCCCTTCCCCCATGTAATGTTTCTCCTGTAATGAGTGAAGTCTACTGATTAAGAGAAACATACCATATATACTCGACTATAAGTTGACCTCATGTATAACTCGAGTGCAGGCTTTGGGGCCAAAATTATGGATTTTGATACAACCCATGTATAAATCGAGGGTAAAACCTAGGGGCAAGCAACAAAGGATGTAAAGAATGAAGGAAAGGCAACTGCCAAAGAACACTTCTGTTTTCCTGTCCAAGCATTCAAAAAGGCCAGTAGCAGCACCTCAGTGGAGAGAATAGAGGAGGTTGGTGTTTCTTTTAGATACTCCTAGGATGGAAATAGGAGATGGGTCTTATTTTGAGTTAAGGTACAGCACTTGTATTGACCCATGGATAAGTCGACCCAGGTTTTTTGAGTCATTTTTTTACTCAAATTTCTAGACTTATACATGAATATATATAGTATGTCCCTATTTTTCATATAATTAATTATGTTACCCCTTATTACTTAAATCCTGATTGGTTTTAATTTTTTTAATGAAAGACAGGACTCTTTCAATTAGTTTTCACAATATTAGCAAAATTATAAAAATGATTTACAAGCTGTCGTTTTAAACAGGTTGCTTTCAAACTGTGCCCAAACCGTTTTCCTAAACAGGGTTGGGGAACTTGTGAATCTGCAGTTGTTACTGGACTGCAGTTCTTATGCTTTCTCATCATTAGCTATGCTGCTTATGTTTTATGGGAGCTGCAATCCAGCAACATCTGGAAGGCATAATTTAAGAAGTAACATGTTGCTTTTTCAACTGACAATTCCAAGCTCTTGGTTTCTGTATTGTGTAAAACATCAATAGATCTTTCAAGATGAGTTTGAAACTCCCTGGTATTTTAATTGAGGTTAAAATAAGTATAACTTAGGGCTTGTTTAATCTTTTGTGCTTTGTAACAGGACTAGACTTTGGACTGGTAGAAAGTCAGTATTTCAGGTATTTATTAGGATAACCTAGTTTTGTCTGCGCATTGCAGTGAGGTGTGCTGGTAAATCCACACATGTTGTACTAGCCTGGTTGTGCATATAGGCAGTTGCACCAATTGGAATCTTCCTTGGATGTTGTTGTTTATTCAAGGAAGATGGGTGGTAATGGGAGGGGAGCAATCTGTGCTGGGCTCCCATTATGGCGCTTCCTTCCTTGACAGGTTCATTTGGTGCCGCTGTGGTTGCCTTTCTCAGTGGTTAAAAAGTATTTTCAGATTTTCTTTTAATTGTCTCTAGGTTGCGCTAACTAATGTTTTAATAACAATTTTGTGTTTTTAATGTTGCTTTTTTCCTGCAAATGTTTCTTGCATTCCTGCGATCATAGATTCTTACACTTACTATAAAAGTGATGATTTTCATTAGAAGGACAATATATGACATTCTAAAACAAAAATAGAAGAATAAAGATACACGGTATTCATCATACTTGGTGATACAGTGGCCATGTTCGGACTGTCATACCATGGCTTATTAAACTGCTGTGTATATGAGCCTTTAGCCTTCCTGGAGCGTCCTTGTTTCTTTTTTCATGCAACTGTGATGAATCCAGGATTTCATCCTTCATCCTAACTGAAAACCTGTGGTTATTAGCTTTAGAAAACATTGGTTTCTTTTTTAAAATAACCTTTATTTAGAATAAACAACATATACAAATAAACAAGTAAACAAAATCAAAATATTTTACCATCTAAAATAGCATAAAAGTCCTGTATATCAATCATAGCCTAATATATCCTACCTACACTTATAATCTATCCATGATTAAAATAATTATAATACAAATCATAATGATTATATAGTGGAGCCTTGCCTTACATGGGGATCTGTGTAAGGCAAATCCCACATAAGCTGGAGCCCCATTCAATAGAAAGGGGCTTGTGCTCCCGACGCACACGTATGGCAGCCACATGCGCCATTCATTTAGGTGATGCGACTTCTGCATAAACAGGAAGCCACATATGGTGTGCCCGTGTATGGAGCAGGTGCACTGTACTAACTGCTATCAAACTGGAGCTACTTTACATTCATCCAACCAACTTATACAGAGGGGAAAAAACCCTCTATATGTATATCTTATTTCCATATTTCATCCTTCTTTTACTTCCCCCTTCCTCTCCCTTCCAGTGACTTCCTTGCACCCTCTACTATACAGCTCCTCATTTCCATGCATCCTTTCCTTCCCTTCGTACCCATCCTTCTCTTTCTCCATACCTTCAGCTACTTACTCATACCCTCACTCACTTCCCGCATACCTGCTTCTACCACTCATACACTGACTTCCTCCCTTGCCTTTTCTGGTAGAAAACATTAGTTTCTTGAATCAACTTCAGACTGTGCTATAAGACCCAGATTTGTACCATATCTGGTAACTGCCATTTCCCAGTTTGAATGAAAAGTAAAAGAATAGTTCAGGGATTTTGTGGTTCAATGATGGATCTTGCAAAGGTGTTTTGTGTGCAGGCATTATGTTTCTACATATTTTAGCTTAATAAACCATGATGCTCTAAACCAGGCTGATGAGGGCCTTAGGATGGAAAAAACCAATTATTAACTTACAAAAGCTTTCCTGCCTGGTTGCATAGAGATAATTACTACTTGCCATGCGTGTTCCAAGCCTGATTTCAAATACTAGGTAGCAAGTTTCCTCCCATGTCTACTTACATGTCTTTTTAGTGACACACACTTTGGTTGTTTTCAGTAAATGTTTGTGATTTGTCTAGAACTGTAAAATTTCCACAAACTTTGAAGCCATGGAAAAACCCACTTTTTTCCTGCCTTTTGGAAGATAAAACCAGAAATTGTCATAAAAATTGGAAAATGTACTATTCAGCCTCCTTTTAGTTTGTTCTGTTAATGATATATCATTTATTATATGTAACTTTGCATAAAATTATTGAAAATGTAGTTAATTCAGAATATAATTAAAAACTGATGGTTTTCAAATTTTCATTTTTTGCTTCAAAGGCTGTAGTGGGGGGGAGGTATCCAAATAAAACGTTTATCAGTAAACAATATCAGTAAAATAGAGAAAAAAATGTGTCTAGTCAAGCAAACATAATGCATTAGTTTCCACAAAATGAACTGAAAAAAGGAAACCAAGATCAGGAATTACAGTGTTTTGACACTGTACATTGGTTGTTGTTTGTTTGTTTTTAACTCCCCTCAAGTTGATCCCAGCTCATGGAGACCCTATGGATGAGAAATCTCCAAAACTCCCTATTTCCCACTGCTCTGCATAGGTCTTGTAACTCATACCTGTGACCTCCTTAATAGAGTCTATTCATCTAGCATGTGGCCTTCCTCTCTTGATACATCGCTCCCCCGTTCCTAGCATTATTGTCTTTTCCAGTGAGTCATTCTTTGTCATAATGTGACCAAAGCCTCAGTTCTGTCACCTTGGCTTCCAGAGAAAGCCTGCCTTTGCACTTTCTTCTATTTTTTCCAGGTCTGTGGTATTTTCTGCTAGTAGTATGGTGTCGTCTACAAACCTCAGATTACTGATATTCCTTTCTCCTATCTTCACTCCTCCTCCTTCTGTGTCCAAGCCTGCTCTTCAAATGATATTTTGTGTATACAAGTTGAAGAGAAAGGGTGAAAGGATGCAGCCTTGCCTGACCTCTTGGCCAATTGGGAACCATTCTGTTTCTCCATATTCTCTTCTAACAAGTAGCCTCTTGTCCTAAGTACAGATTTCTCATCAGGACTATCAGATGTGATGGCTTTTCCATATCTTTAAGATATGCTCTTTCATGATCTGTGTGGTCGAAGGCTGCACATGCTGATTTTCTTTTCAAATTCTTTGGTGTGCTCCATTAGCCACCGCATGTTTGCAGTGTGGTCCCTAGTATCTCTTCCTTTTTGAAACCAGCTTCTACCTCTGGGTACATAGTTTGGAATAATAAACTTCCTCTTGCCTAGTTTTTTAGAAATAATTCTAGAGCACAGATAGATGAAATGTCTTTAACATTTCATTAATGTGTACACTAAAAGCCCAACATCACTGTTTTTAAAACCTTTATGTATTATTATTATTATTTGTGACACTCCTCTGAGTTTGCTCTATACCAAGCTATTTCCTCCACCCCTTTTTTGTGTGTGGGATTTGTGGAGTTAATTTTGAGTTGACTGGTCTTGTCGCTGAGTAACAAAAACTAAATTTTGCCTCTGTTCATACTTTCTAAGTTCCTTTTAATGGGACAGCTTCGCAGGTTACTAACTCGCAAAACTGCTGACTACCATGCTTATCTAAAATTACCTGTGTTAGTCATTTGTAGATTTGCAGGAGAAGGGAGGAACCCAAGCTTCCTTGCTGAGCTGTCAAGAAGCATCTTTTAGTTGCCAAAGGCAAGCAGCCATTTGTAAACACATTCTTGTGATCTTCTAAGACAGGAGTGGAAATCATGTGGCCTTCTAGATGTGGTTGAACAGCAGCTTCTCACATTTCTGACCACTAACTATGCTGGCTAGGGCTGCTAGCACTTGTAGTACTGGAAGCTGACTTGATTTTCATCCCTGTTCTAAGAAGAATTTCTACATGAAAGAAGGCAGGGAGGCAAGAGAGAGATCCAGATGTTCTGCTTTTCCTTTAAACAAGAGGTTAATAATAAAAGAAGGAAGCAGCCAATGTTTGGTGTGAGAAACATAGACATGTATTCTTTCTAATGTTAGGTTTTTGTGAGTCATAGGCCTACAGAAGGTTTGACTGATAAAAAGCCTGTGTATCTTTGATAGCATATGAATACCAGAATACAATTTTTTCTTTTGGCTGGGAATAATTACAGGGTTGTTCTTTATGGCTGAATGAGTTAACTACATATAGAATGCAAAGTTATATGATTACCCCCTTTTGCTGTTTTCCATAAGAGAGTAAAGTAGCTTTGGAAGATGATCATTTGGGGCAGAGAAGCAGGAGATGAGAAGGTGTACAACTGTTTCCTACCTATGATTTTCCTATCCCAAAAGACATCACTTGAACATTTGTTAACAAGAGTTTCAACTCTTGTTATAAGGGTTTCAAAAGTGAGTCTTCCAAAATACTGGAAGGAGAAAATAATCCTTCCTCTGATTTCTTCTATGGGAATAGAGTTGGATTTTGTGGACTGTAATTTAAGTATATCATAAGGGACCATATCAGCATCCATGACAAACTGCGTTGTAAGAATCTAATTTTTCTGTCTTCATTTTGTTAGTAGTTTTGTTCAGCCCAGATATACCCATGCATAAGTGGGGTTTTTAGAAGAAGTTGAAAGTGACTGCTTCAATCAAAGGAGATGCTGTTCTTACAGCAAATGATAAACTGCCTATGTCACACTGGTTGTATCATTCTGGGCTCCAGCAATAAGTATATTAGATTAGACACAAAGCTATTGTAGCTTAAGATGCTAACTTTAGAACTTTAGCCAAAGGATTTGCATGTACCTTTAATTCAATAAACATTTCAGAATGCATTTCTCTAAATCTGATTAGAAGCTATATATACACTTCTTTTATTTATTTGTATTCAGCAGTGCACATCTTTATGTTTCTGTCATAATTTGCCCTGAACATATGACAAGGTTAGATAAAAAGGAAAGACAGTGGCTGCAGTTCTGCACATAGACTATATAGATCTAATTCACAATAAATGGGATTTAAGCAGCCTAACTCTGAGCATGATGGCAACTCTTCTGTCTACTACTATTCTATTTTCAGAGACAGGCTACACATTATTACACATCACAACAGGGCTGAGCAAGTTGTTGCCCTCCAGATGGTTGTGGACTGATATTCTCATGGGCCATAGCCAGTGTTGAACAATGATGGGAGTTGCAATACAAGTACATCTGGACAGCCACATGTTGCTGACTTCATTGTTCATTCTTGTTAAGGTAAACCGACACAAGAAAATATTTACTAGATCAATCTGCAAGGTCTGTGTAACCCTGCATCCTGCTCCTCAATAGGCCAAGCAGATGCTGATTAGGCAACTTGCAAGAAATACTTCCGGATAATACTGTTTCTGGCTGTTGCTTCCCATCAGCTGGTATTGATTGGCACAGTAACTCTAAAACTGGATAATAGCTACAAATTTACCTAATCTTGAGAAGCCTTCTAAGTTTCTAAATTTCAAAATTAGTTACATGTTAGATAAAGACATCCATTCTTCCCCCCCTCCTTTGTTTTCAGTCATATTAATTGGTTCACCTTGAATTGTAACCATGTGACAGAGGGAGACATACTTGTCCTCCCCACTTTACATTAAACTTTACATCATTTTATATACCACTATTATGTCTAGCCTCTTTCTCTCCTCTTATCTGTTGTCAAGAGCCTGGAACCCGGTAATATTTCTTGATAGGGAGTTGTTCTTTTCTCTCTCTCTCAACATTATCCTATTTCAAAGGGAGTGCCCAAAACTGTGCACAGTACTGTATTCCAAATGTGGTTGTGCCATAGATCTGTGTATGAATTAATGTTGCGATAGTCAGTTTCTTTCCCAATGACCCTGGCATGGACTTTGAAGTCTGCCATAAATTCAAGGTGTCTTTTGTTTGGTTGCCTGCCCTCTCTCTACCTTAATTGCCACCATCCTTGGCTTGGAGGGAAGGTAGAGGCAGGCACAGCTCCACCATACCTAGACCCAGAAGCAGATGGAGGACCCTCTCTCATTTAAACTGCCACTGCCCTGGCTGCGGAGGAAGAGAAGAACCAGCAGTATCAGTTGGACTTGACCATCTTCCCCACTGCCGTTCCCTTCTCCTTTTGTGCCATGTCTTTTTACATTATAAGCCTGAGGCCAGGGAAGTATCAAATTAACAATCTGTAAACCGCTCTGAGAGCCTTTGCGACTGAAGAGTATAAATACTCTAAATAAATAAATAATAAATAAGTAATATTTTATCAGTATATATGAAGTTATATTTTTAAATGTTATTTTATTAAGTTACAACAGTCATATGTTAAGATCAATATGCAAAAAAGTTTGGAAATCTGAATATGGTGTTGGGAACTTGAGACAGAGTTGGGTTTGTTCTTTTTCCATGTGTCATTACCAACCTGCCTAATAATTTTCATGGCTTGTGCTGTCTAGAACCTATAGACCAAAATCCTGTAGTGGCAAGTGACCTATGTAGTAAACCATAGCATTAACAATTTGACAGGCTCTGTGTTCATGTAGAGAGGTACCCAAACTCTTTTGCAAGCAAAAGAATGATAGAGGAAGAGGAGGAGCCTGCATGCTACATCTGGAGGTTGGCTCTGAGTTTTCCATTTCTTGAATACTTTCCTTTGGGAGAGCCTTGCAGCCAATTCACTATGGTAAGGTTGGCTGCAAAAATTGTCTGTTTGCAATTTGGAATATATCAGGGCTGATGTATATGGCAACATTGACTCTAGATCTAGGGTTCTACACTCAACCTTGGGAGAGTGATCTATGTGATTGAGCTTCACTGTCATGGACAAATCAGATTTGTCCTCCAGACCTCCATTGAATTTTGCAAGCATGATGGAACAGATTTGATGGTCTTCCCCTAAAAACTTACATATCTAGATGGTTTGCTGCTGTTAGTCCTGCTAAGACCTTCCTCTATATCTAACATGAGGCGATGACATGGCAATGGATATGGTTGATCTCCAATGTCTTTGGCTAAATTGCACATCTGTATCAACTCCTCACTATTATGCAGTTACTGCATACATAGCATAAGACTTGAGGTAAATATCATCTAATACAAGAGAGAAAGCATTTTAGGGCCTATTCTATTGTGGTGGCAATGGAGGAAACTTTTCTCCACCCTCACTGTGTCTGCACTGTATTGGCCAACAAAGCTTTTTGAAATGGTGAAGGACCACTTTCGTGTGGGCCCAGAGAATTCACTACCTTATAGTGGGAGGGCATCTGGGGTGGCTATACACCTCGGTCATATTGAGTGTGTTTACAGTCTTGTACAAAACTAAAATATCTATACTAATTCTGCTGTCCTCTGCATGCTTACCTGAGTGCAAGCTCCACTAAAGAGAGTAGTTCTTGCTTTAGACTGAATGGATATTTGAGACTGTTTTATCTTAGATGCTGTGAAGGTTCTTCAGAATTGTAGCCTAGATTAATATTTTAATAGAATTGCTCTGTGCAGCTTGTAAATATGCCAACTATCGCAATAACAAAGTTATAAATAATGCATTTTATGTTCGATAAGAAAGTGTTGCATGTATTTCAGTTTATTTCTTTAAGTTCTTTTAGTTATCTATTCCTACATCTTCATAGTTTCTGGAAATTTCTACATTTCTAGATTCTTTAGCCTCACAGTTACCTGTCTCCTACAATTACTTTTAAGTAGTTAATCTCTCTTGTTTGTTAGTGAAGATGAGCTGTATGAAAAATAACAATGGAAAAAACCCATACAAGGATGTTGACTTTGGAACTGCTCTTGTCACAGTATGTGGCACTTAGGGCTCTCCCCATCTTGGGGACCTGAGGAAAGAGGCAACCTTAGTCACATTCCTTACCTCTAAATACAATTGGTTTCAGAAACTAAGAGAACACTTATAATTCTCAAGAAGCAGAGCCAGGTTACTTTCTCAGCACAGTGCTGCCTTTTCCATCCAGATGCCTTCTAGTTTGGTTGGACTACAACTCCTGGAATACACCAGCTGGCATAAGAGGACATCTAGTTTAGGTAGGCTAGAAGACCATGTCACTCACATTTCTGTGTTAATGAGCAAGCTTACTGATACTGCAGGTAGTGTTCCTATTGTGTGTGTCTGTGTGTGCTGTATGTTTAATATTTAGACATAATTTATTACCATATATACTCAACTATAAGTCGACCTCATGTATAAGTCAAGGGCAGATTTCTGGGTCAAAATTATGGATTTTGCCATGACCCATGGGTAAGTCGAGGGTGAAACTTGGAAACTTCTTTGCTGTGTGTATATATGTGTGCACAGCAAGAACTAATTGAGGCTTTTTGCTTCAGTATTTCAACTTTGTTTTCACCCTTGACTTCCCAGACAGCAGCGGTCAGCATGGGAGAGACAAGGACTCTGTTTGTTTAACAGCAATCAGTCCCCCAGGACCTTTTCTGCTTGGCTCAAGAGAGAAAGAAACATGGGGAAATCTGAAAGAGCTGCTATCACATTACCATACTTACTCATAAATAAGTCGACCTGGGATTTTGGGGTCAATTTTTGGGCATAAATTTTTAGACTTATAGATGGGTATATAATAATAATACGTTTTATTTATATTTTCCCACTTCTCCCGCTAATAAATAGCGCACACACTTGCAAAAGCCAATCTTTTTTGCCAATGTAATTTTAATCTAATCTGTAAATTTCTAGGTTGCCTTTCACTAGAAGCCTCAGTGTAGAGTACTTCTTAAAATATCTAAAACTGAGTCTTATAAACAGAAAACACCAGTTGCTCAGATTATGCAGAACAGATGAACTCATAATTGAAAGCCACTTACGTCCTATGATAGAATGACTAAGCAGGTTTTTAAATCTTTACCTGGCGCTAGAAGTACCTCAATGTGGGTGCCAGACAAGGTTCCCTAGAGAACACATTGATGCTACAGCACAGATGGGCTTTCGGTTGCTCACAATACACTTGTGCTTTCAAATTGCAAAGCAAGCTTTGATATATTTAGCTCCTGAAAAGGTTTCTCTCTCTTTTTCTTAGGTTCCTTGCATTAACACCTTGGAGATTATATCATTTGGTTTCACTCATGCTCCTTGGAGTTGTCACGATGCAGATGATGAAGGAGTTGGTGTTGTCTCGACCAAGAGGTAAAGTGCAGTATCTGACTCCTATGCAACTTTTTTATCAGTAACATCTGAAAACCCATGAGTATCCCTTGATCTTCCTAACTACAGCAATAAAATGTCTAAAATAAACTACCTTGAGTAGAAAGCTGGTTGCTTGATAGATAATGTATTACTTGCTAAGAAAGGTGCCTCATATTGAGTGACTTTATAGAGTGAAATATTATATTCCATAATAATGTAGGTATTATTGGGGGGGCTTGTACATGTGTACTGGGGGGATTTCTCTCCCGTAAACAGCAAAACCATACCTTGTACTTCACAGTATGCAAAAGAATTTTGCAGGTTTTTGCAAGATCCCTTTGCATACTGATTTTCCAGACTAACATGGTTTGAATTATACTTTACAGTTTAACTTTCACAAGAGGATTGGACCAAATGACAAAAATGCCTTCTATATTGAATGATCATCTGTATCTTGTTTTCAGGTGCACAGTTATGGAGAAGCCTAACTGACCGGTAAGTGTTAGAGACCAACACATACTAAATAATTTATTGTGTTAGTGGTTTATGAATATTAGACCCTTCTCATGGTATTAGGTAGGAGACGGAGTATAAACACTGCACGTTTCCTTACTTGCAGTTTTAGCATTTTTTTCTCCAGTGATTAATTTGTCAAGGAACATGTGTATATCCTACCATGGGAAACGTAGAGCTCTGTCAATCTATCCCTGGAAGTTCTTGTTCCTGAACTGAGAATATGACCTAGAATACAGTATGTTTTACATGCCGTGTTGAGCTGTGCTGCAGCTTCAGGTTAGAAAGAGAGAGGGAATGGTGACCAAGCCATGTTTTGCATAATTACCATTCTCCTTTTTTGGGAGGGGGGGATGCCAAGTAGGAATATCACAGTTCCATGAAATTAAGTCATGAAACATTCTAGATCAAAATTTTCATTTCTTAATAATGCAAAATATTTTGTTTCATCTCTGATGAATTTTGTGAAGAATATTCTGTTTGGTTAGCCTAGTTTGAACTGAATGTTTATATCTACCTCCTTTAATGACTAAAGCGCCAAATCATAGTACTGCACTAGCATATGCAGCACCTACATAACTCTTTTAATTGAATCTCTAATTACTGTTCACAAATTTATTGAATTGTTTTATTTCAGCCCTGCCCTCCCCCAAGCTAATGGAAATTTACTAGGCATCCATACTTATTTTCTCCCAAGAGTGACACTGTGGAGTAGATTTGATTGAGAGTTCATATTTGGCCCCAAGTCATCCAGTGAACTTTATAGTGGAGAGGAGTCTATCCATTCCAAATCAGAAACTCAACCAGTATACCACCCTGGACTGAATGAGCTGATCATGACCTCTGAATAAGCGGAATTAGCTGCGCTAATAAGATGAATGAGCTGATCATGACCTCTAAAACTGGTAGCAGTAGTACTTTTTGGTTCTGTATATTGCTTACATAACAGCCAAAAAAGGCAAAATTACACTATATGAGCCAATCACAGGAGCCAACAAGTGTGCAATAAGTGCAATGTGCACTTATAATAGGATAGTTGGCAAACAGAAACCAACCTCTCATGGGTTGCATGCAATATATATGCAGAATATCTGCAGAACATTAAAAAAATTAAGGTGACAGACATATAAGATTAACAAGACTTTGGTAGAACCTCCTTCATACATATACTTCTTTAGATTCCTTTGACCCAAGTAAAACAAATGGAAATGCAATCACATCAATATGTACAAAAACACATCCCAGCAAGTTAGGATAAGAAAAGAAACATGGCCAGTATTACCAACTACAGGTAGAAGCAATCATCAAGGTTATAGAATGCTTTCATAATTACCATAGCTACTTTTCCTATTGGCTGGAGAAGAATGGATGTTCCATTTTAGAAGTCTTATACATATGACAGATAAATCTGTCTCTTGATACCCTACTTGTGCCTTGTGCACAGTGTGTGTGTATTTGTGCATGTGCCTTCAAGTTGCCTGTAGACTTATGGTGACCTCATGAATTTTATATGGTTTTCTTAGGCAAAGAATACTCAGAGGTGGTTTTGCCAAAGCCTTCCTCTGAAATATAGCCTACAGCACCTGGTATTTGCTGGAGGTCTCCTATCCAAGTACTAAGCAGGGTTGACACTGTTTAGCTTCCAATTCAGACAGGATCTTGTGCTTTTATGACATTTAGGCCAACTTCTGCATGATACCCTTTTTGTTTCTTTAATGAAGAAGACATACATAATATGAATGTTGTATTAAATATGTATTAGGGATGTAAAAGTTTGCTCACCTCATTCGTGGCAGTGATTGAGGCAAATAATTCATACACACACACAAACACACTCACACACACACAACTTGAGAAAGGTTTCACAGTATGCACTCTTGCCATACATAATCCTTTTCTGCATATTTTTTTTCACACTACACTGTTAAAGCATTATGATTCCACCTTGACTTCCATGGCTACTTCCAGGGCTACTTCCTGTGGAATGATGTTATATAACCATGAATATTTGCACAGATTATCTTGTTTTTAAAAAAACCTATATTTTCCTACTCATACTTGTGGCAAGAACTTTTGATGCAGCACAGCTTTGTGTTACAAGTTTTCACAGAATGTTGAAAGCTCAAAGTTACTGAGCATGTGTTTCAAGGCAGGGGATTAGTTTGTCTGCATACATACTACTTACATTAGTTAGCCAAAGCTAACAAAATGAAATTCAACACGGAGAAATGTAAGGTATTGCACTTAGGGCGGAAAAATAAAATGCACAGATATAGGATGGGTGACACCTGGCTGAATGAAACTACGTGTGAAAGGGATCTAGGAGTCCAAGTAGACCACAAGTT
The DNA here is from genome assembly GCF_019175285.1 of Sceloporus undulatus. NCBI lineage: Eukaryota > Metazoa > Chordata > Lepidosauria > Squamata > Phrynosomatidae > Sceloporus > Sceloporus undulatus. The sequence goes on along the minus strand of NC_056525.1, from coordinate 153,383,875 downwards.
GAACATGAGTGAACAGTGTGATGCGGCAGCTAAAAAGGCCAATGCTATTTTAGGCTGCATCAATAGAAGTATAGTGTCTAGATCAAGAGAAGTAATAGTGCCGCTGTATTCTGCTTTGGTCAGGCCCCACCTAGAATATTGTGTCCAGTTCTGGGCGCCACAATTCAGAAAGGACATTGAGAAACTGGAGCGTGTCCAAAGGAGGGCGACAAAAATGGTGAAGGGTCTGGAAACCATGCCCTATGAGGAACGACTTAGGGAGCTGGGGATGTTTAGCCTGGAGAAAAGAAGGTTAAGAGGTGATATGATCGCCCTGTTTAAATATTTGAAGGGATGTCATATTGAAGAGGGAGCAAGCTTGTTTTCTGCTGCTCCAGAGAACAGGACACGGAATAATGGATGCAAGCTACAGGAAAAGAGATTCCACCTGAACATTAGGAGGAACTTCCTGACAGTAAGGGCTGTTCAACAATGGAATGTACTCCCTCGGAAGGTGATAGAGTCTCCTTCTTTGGAGGTCTTTAAACAGAGGCTGGATGGCCATCTGTCAGGGATGCTTTGATTTGGATTTCCTGCATGGCAGTGGGTTGGACTGGATGGCCCTAGTGGTCTCTTCCAACTCTATGATTCTATGATTATTCTGATGGATGGGGTTTTCATTCCCTCATTTACCTTTGCTTCTTGTGGTAGGAATAGATGGGATAACAGGGTGGTAAGAAAGTATATTTACTACCTTTTCTAGATATTGTACCTTGTAATTCAGTGATTCTTAAACAGTAGGGCAGGACCCACAGGAAAGGGGGGAATGAGAATTGCTCAAGGGGGAACATGAAACTTGAAGTCTCTGATTCCTCCTACTCCTCCTTCCTCTTGGCAAACTTTTTAATGTGTAAAATTTAGGCATGTGTTGAGTTAAATATTGAATTTACTTAAATAAAAGTGTCCTAATTTGAATGATGTTTCATTATAATATGTTAAAATATGAATATTCATGAATGTGCAAATAAAAATATGCACTAAATAATTTTTTTAAATTTATATGCTACTTTGAATGGAGGGCCATGTGATGTGCATGTAGATGTAAAGAGGGAGAGGTCCCATAGGTAAAAGTTTGAGTATCACTGTTGTAATTAATTGCAAAAACTTTCTCATAGATCTCTCAAGTCTTCAAAGCTTCTTCTAACAGGGAGTGCAGTCCAATTTAGGGCTGTTTAAGCTGTGACTGTTCACTTTAAGTTGTACCCCTGGGCATGCTTCCTAGACTTAGGACATTGCAGTTGCAATATATATGCATTCCAGTTTGGTGTGCAAAAAAGAAGAGGGTGAGATTTGTAATGGAGCTCATCATTTAACAAACAATGGAAGTGTAGTGAACACGTGATGGGAAAATAGGCTGCTTTCCCCCCATTTCCCTGCTGCATCCCTATTACCATTAACCATTTTCCATAATACCTTTCCTGAATCTTTCATGATTTACACAAGCCAGTGTTTACTCTTAACTCAGAATTTGAAACCAGCTGTTCATGTCTGTATAGCATTGTTGTATATGAGATGGACAATAGTAGGCCCTACTCACTCTCAGGTGACGTTGTTTCAGATAAAAAACTCACTCTTTCTCTGCTCTTTGGTTTTTTACATAGCTATTATTTCATGATTTTCACTCTTTGCAGGAAGATTTGGAAGAGAATAGTATTCTTTTCCATAGTAAACTTTGTCATTCTTTCTGTGAATCATTGGAAGTATACCAGTTTGCAGGAGACCTATTTCCAGGCACAGAAGAGGTGCTGGTGGTAAATCTTATATACATACCCCTTTCTTACTATATTTTCCCTCCTGTATCCTGTCTTTTTAACCCATTTTCTCAAGGAATGGGCTAAATTATTGGCAGTTAGTTTGAAGATCCTATAGAGGGCAGCAGAATGTATTTAATATAATTCTTTTTCAGGTGTACGTTTATATGCCAGTAGATCTGTTCCAGGGCATTACTTCTAAAACTGAAAATTTGGTACCAGAGGCAGCAATAATGTGGAAAGAATAGGGATATGTTCCTAGACTACAAAAAGTAGGGCATTTTGAACATGTTTCAGTAAACCTTTTATCCAAAATTAACGATATGCACATAGGAAATGAAACAAGCAGGTTAGGTAAGCCTTGCATGAATAAACAAAAACTTTTTGAACTTTCTACAGACGACTTGCAAGCTTCTTCCAAAATTCATCCAGAACCCCCCCCCCCCCCTTTCAGCAGCCTCAGTTATATTTTGATTTCCATTAAAGACTTAAAGATTGATGCCTTTTCTTTCTTTCTTTCTTTTTTAAACAGGCTGATAAGACAGCCTAATCTGCCTTCTCCTTTCCTCTCTGTTTGGGCTTTTCATGCATGCTGAGGAAGGGATTCTAAAGACAGCTGCTATAACTTTGCAGCCATGTACAACTACAGTAGCATTAGCTGATAAGTATCCCATTCTTTTCCAGCTCGACCTTCATTGCACTATTTATTGTAGATACGCTGCTACAAGTCAGCAACTGAAAGTCTGTTTTTCTCCGGTTGTCTTTCACCACCCTCCCAATGCTAATGCTACTGAAAAGCTTCCAGCTAGACAGAGGACAATGAAGAAAAGAGGAAGGGCCGGGTGGATAGGAAAAAAGTTTTGTTAAAAGGAGCTTCTTTAAAAAATGCTTTGTTACCTGAGGTATGCTTGTTCTTTGTAGGACAGAGTGAGGAGTTTGCCTCAATTGAGGGTTGTTGTTGTTGTTGTTGTTTAATGAATTTGTTTAAACCTAGTACTCTGCTGTGGCCACAGGCCTTCTTGAAATTGAGTATTCTTCTTGGACATAGTTGACAGCTGAAAAGCCAAACACTTCTGGATTTTTAATAACGTTTTAAAATAAAAAAATCTGTTCATCAGTACACATATCTTAATATGTGCAGATAAAAATCAATGCATTTCTAAAATGCATACACACACTTTTATCCATTAAAAATTCATACAGTTGGGAGAAAAAAGCTCCAAAAAATGCAACGTTTTACCCCCAAGGAGGAAACTTGAATAGGAGAAGCTCATTACTAAACGGTGACGGGATACAAACCGCCGCTTTGCGGCGCTCCCCCGCTGGCACCATTTGCTCCGCGCGAGAGCCGCAGTAGCCAAACCACGCGACTCCCGCGCGGAGCAAAAAAGAAGCTCCATTTCGGAGCTTCTTTCCGCAGCGCACTGATGACGTCACGAAGCGCCAAGGGCGCATTCATGACGTCATTAGGGCCGCGCGACGTTCGGACGCTCAGCGTCCGATACGTCAATATGGCGCCGGCCATGTAGAAGGGCCGGCGCCATATTGTACGGACACAGTCCGTACTAGACTTTTAAAATGGGACGTCCTCTGGACGTCCCAACTGCCAGTATGTAACCAGCCTGTATTACCAAAATAAAAACCTAAAAGAATTTTTTTTAAATGGTTTATCCCTAGTATATGCTTTAGGAAAACTAGGTATATTTAACCCAAGCTTTACTGGTAACAATGATTTACAAGAGTGTCCCTTCAAACAAACCCAATCTTTATTGTTAAGGTCAACTCCTTTTTACATACAGCTGAGAATTTTGTCCTTCCTCCATTTTGCCCTCATCCCTCCTACCCCAAAAGAAAGCAATTGGTACAAGCTAAATGTGAAACAAGCATTGAACATTTACCTCGAGAAGACTGCCTCCTCCGTGGCCACAGATTCTCAGTTTGTATCTATCCACCTGTGATCTCTAGGGAAGATTGTTTCTCACCCATCCTGACAAATAGATGGAGCATTTGGAAGTAGGACCTCTAGCAGGTTGCGGGATGTAGATCTTAACCTCCACATTGCTTCCCACTTCAATTTTTCCAGTCTTGTCTTTTCTGTGCTACCTGTGGAACAACTGGGGAGAAGCCTAGGAAGGGAGTAGTTTAAACTCTTGTTGGTTTCACAGGACCTCTTCCTGGCCTGGGCAGCAGTGAGACATAACCAAATTATGGATAATTCCTTATCTGCAGTCTAGAATGAATCTTTATGGTGAACACACAGTGCAGTGTTTATGAAACTTTTTACAAGTTTTAAAAAGAAGGTCAGTTGTGCACTCAACCCAGCATTGTGTACAGTCAAGAAACTGTGGACTATAGTTGGCTCTCCATATCCGTGGATTCAGACATCCACAGCTTGAAAGTATTTTTTTAATATAAATTCCAATACACAAACCTTGATTCTGCTATTTTATATAAGGGGCACCATTTTACTATACTACTATATTGAATGGGATTTGAACATCTGTGGATTTTGGTATCCATGGGGATTCTGGAACCAAAGCCCAGTGGATACCAAGAGCCCACTCTACTGTCTAAAAAGCTGGTTTACTTACCACATTTGATTTTCAAGCATGATGTCTCTGAACAGCCCAGTTTATACTGAACTTTCTTCATGTGATCGTCACAAAAGGATGGATTGTAATAGTTGTTGTGTTCCTTCAAGTCATTTCTGGCTTACTATAACCCTAAGGCAAACCTATAAGGGGGGTTTATTGGCAGGATTTGTTCAGAGGAGGTTTGTCAGTGCCTTCCTCTGAGGCTGAGAGAGTGTGACTTGCCCAAGGTTACCCTCCGGGTTTCCATATCTCAGTGGGGATTTGAGCCCTGTTCTCCCATGGTCCCAATCCAGCACTCAAACCCCTATACCACACTGGCCTTTCTGGATTGTATGGAGGTGGGTTAAAGTGCATGTATGCTTGTGGCTTGAAATACCTAACAGGATGTAATATAAAAACAAGCTGGCTCCTTCATTTTTAAGCTTTTAAATCATATAGTTCTTTAGAAGTGTGGAAATCCTTATGAGAAGTCTTTCTCCTTATATAGTAGCAGTAGGGAACTGTGGCCCTACACATGTTTTTTGCCTACAATTTCCATCATAGTCCATGGTGTGCAGTTAGGGGAACTGCTTCTGGATTCCCCGAGTTACCCACCTCTGCCTTACAAATGAAAATCCCATTCCCAGCCTGACATGATATTTGGATAATGGAATACTAGGAATTGTCATTTGAGAGTGAATGACATATAGAAAACAATACCTTGCCTAAATTGAATTGTATATGGAGCTTATGGAGTTCTTTATTTACCCTGTTACCCCCAAAGTAGAACTTCTGCAACATGGTTTTCCAAATAAGAAGATTTCCAACTTGATTTCCAAATAATTTATCAGGGGTCCAAAGCTGTAGTGAGCACTGCACATTAGTTAAAATAACCCTCTTTTCTCCACATTATTTGTACCACTTGAAGATACATCTTTCAAATAGTTTTACCTTGGGATGCAGTTTTTCTCTTGCCCTCAACAGATTAGAGCTCAACAGATGACCTCAACAGACTAGAGAGTTGGGCCAAAACTAACAAAATTAATTTCAACAGGGAAAATGTAAGGTAGGCAAATGAATGGCACAGATAAACTGTGGGTGACACCTGGCTTGATAACCGTACATGCAAAAGAGATCTAGGAGTTTTAGTAAACCACAAGCTGAACATGAGTCAACAGTGTGATGCAGCAGCTAAAAAAGTCAATATGTCTCTAGGTTGCATCAATAGGGGTGTAGTGTCTAAATCAAGAGAGGTAATAGTGGCACTCTATTCTGCTTTGGTCAGGCCCCAGCTGGAGTACTGTGTCCAGTTCTGGGCACAACGATTCAAAAAGGATGGGGACAAGCTGGAGCATGTCCAGAGGAGGGCAATCAAAACGGTGGAAGATCTGGAAACGATGCCCTGTGGGGAGCGGTTTAGGGATCTGAATATGTTTAGTCTGCAGAAGAAAAGGTTAAGAAGTGACACGATAGCCATGTTTAAACACTTGAAGAGGCATCATACTGAAGATGGAGCAAGTTTGTTTTCTGTTGCTTCAGAAACCAAGACATGGAGCAATGGATGAAAGCTACAGGAAAAGAGATGCCACCTGAATATTAGGAAGAATGACCTGGCAGTAAGAACTGTTGGGACCGTGGAATACAGTCCCTCAGAGAGTTGTGGAGTCTCCTTCTTTGGGGGTCTTTAAACAGAGGTCATCTGTCAGGAGTGCTTTGATTATGAGTTCCTGGATGGCAATAAGTCAGATTTGATGGACCTTGATGTCTCTTCCAACTCTGTGATTTTATGATCCTTTAATTTCTGGTGTTTGTTTGGAGAAAATGAAGAATCTTCAACTGCATGAGAAAAATAAATTGGAAAGGCTTACTGCTTTCTGTTTGCCATGTTGGTTGGTACTAATGGGAAAAGTTGTGAAGCACAAAAGAGTGGTGCCCAGAATGGGCATTTATTGGATAATAAAGAGGTAGCCTTTTGACCTTTACTTGTATCCTGGTTTGCTAAACAAACACATTGGATTACAAAACACTCTTTGGGATTTATTGACAGGAGGCCCAAGAACCTGGGTGTCGTGTGCAAACATCCGGGTTATGACGACACCGGAGGGTGTGCTTTTCATCGGCACATCTGATTAGTCACTAACTTGGGTAGGAATGTCCTGGCACGAGCTTATCGTAGCATGGGAACACATCAGCAGAATAACATGTTTATTTCCTTTCAAGAATTTCAGGAGACACTCTGGTCACATGCAGCTTTGTGTTCTGCTCAGTCCTGCATGGAAAGTAAATGTTGCAACATAGTTTCTGTGAAATGATCTCCCTAGTAGAGACCCAGTGTGTTTATATACTAAAAATCATTTGAAACTTTAAACCATGAGGGTTCCCCCCCCCCGCACGTTCTGTACTATAATCCTCTATGAGACAGCAACTTCTGTCCTTGTTTAAGCTTTTAGCAGCATTCCCTTGAAGTTCTCCCTAATCCCATGGTCAGCTGAGTTTCTTTAAACTGCAGGACCAGAGAAAATGAATAAATTGCAAAAACTACTGTTCAGGAAACAGGTGGCAAACCTTGTGTTGATAACTATTTGTGCTGTAGACCACTGTATGTTATGATACTTGTACTATTCAGAGGTTTGCTTTGAAATAATGGCAATAAGGATAATATTTACCTCAGTATATAAATATATATCTTTTCCATTTTCTCCCTTAATACAACTATGCATTTCTTGCTTACTAAACTTTGAGATGCAGTGTACACTTAATAATCCTGAATGAAGGAGACAGAGTATGTTTCTCTATTAACTAGTAATTTTCTTTGGGATCGTTGGACACTCTTCTGGAGTGTTTTGTAATATGTATAAACCAGATTGTTAATTGACTTTTCCAAAAATTTTACATACCTGGAAAGAAAGCATTGCCTCAGCAAAGCAAGGTTCATTAATTTACAAAGGTATTTAAGAAAGAAAACTTAGGTATAAACTGTATCATAAGCAGTAAAAGTTCAATTTGTCACTCTATAAAATGGAGCTAGTCTGCGCTATACTATGATAAACACTCAAAGTTTTGTCAAAACTAAAAAAACCAAAACATGATAAAATTGTTTTCAGTAGTACATATAAGCTTGGAGTCAGAATTGCCAGTTTATGAATGGGAGGACCTTCGATTCAGTACAGTGTTCTACTAATGGAAGAGGAACTCCCTGTCCCAGATCTGCTTTCTGTACTATAATCCTCTGAGACAGCAGCTTCTATCCTTGTTTAGGCTCTTAGTAGCAGAGGGTTCTCCAAGTCTCCACTGCATTTTTCCAGGAGAGACAGGGGGTAGTGGTCAAAGGATAAATTGACTCAAATCTCCTCTCTACCTCTATCAGTGGGAGCAGTGAAAGGCACTTCATTTGTGGGATCCAACTCATTAACTTTAAAAAAAAAAACCTGATTAATCCTTAAAATGGAAGGTTGTAAAGAGGAACTGTTTTATTCGAAGACAGTCATGTTTCTGAGCAACTTGTTAGTGATCAGCTAATTAGTTAAACACATGTATGTTGACACTGTTATATGGGAGAAAGATGTCAATTATATAAACACACCTTATGGCTTATCTTGATACTATTGTTTTAGAATGTTTGATTTCATTTAGAGAACAGTTATGGCTCAGCGGTTAAGACACTGACTCTGACAACTGCAAGATCGGCAGTTCAAGCCCCAATTGCCACATGATGGAGTGAGCTCCCATCACTAGTCCTAGCTTCTGCCAACCTAGCAGTTCGAAAGCATGTAAAAGTGCAAGTAGATAAATAGGTATCACTTTGGTGGGGAGGTAACAGCATTCTGTGCAGAAAAATAATTGTGTGCATCTACAATTAAGCAGTCTCTTTTGGTTTGGCACAAGAATTAACAAACATTGTTTAATATCGGAGAGAGTCTGTGAATATATAGGGTTTTTAAAGGTGGCTCAAATAAAACTTTCAAATAGCCTATTTTTAAAAAACTTTTGTTCATAATATAATTCTGTTTTCTAACTACCCATAGGGTAATTAACATGCCCATGTAAATGTTCCACCATCCTCAGTCACTGAAGGAGAAAAGGAGAATTTATAGGGTTGTATTGAATAACGGCACCCCATATTTTGCTTTTGGATACTACTTGGATAGTGAAAGGTCACAACATGCTGTTGCTAAGCACAACCCCTCCATACTCACAAGCTTTCATTTACTTGTCTAATTAACAAATTGTAAGCTGCTCTGATAGCCTTGGCTGAAGAGCGGGGTATAAATTTATTATTATTATTATTATTATTATTATTATTATTATTATTATTATTATTATTATTATTTATATCTTGCTGTTTCTGTCCAAAATGTTCTCAGAGTGGCTTATCTTATTAAAGCAATAAAATGTATACTTCATTGTTAGGAGCACTGTAAAAACGTAGCAGAGTAGTAGTAGATAGATTAAAAACTGAACAAGAATGATTAAAGAATATCAAATGTATAGGTGAATAAAAATGTCTTTGCCTGGTACCAAAAGGATGTATGAAATAGTGACAAAAAGGAGGTTTATCCTAAAATTGTGTATGTATGAATACATGCATGTGCCATATTTTGACCTGTTGACTTATGATAACCCCATAGATTTCATAGAGTTTTCTCAGGTGGTTTTGCCAATTGCTTCCTCTGAAATGTAGTATATAGTACCTGGGATTAGTTGATGGTCTCCCATCCAAGTACTAACCAGAGCTGGCCCTCGTAGCTTCCAAGATCAGACAGGAACTGATGCCTTTAGGATATTTAGACAGATAGGTACCCAGAAATGGAAGGACTGTTCCTGATAACTTCCTGAGTTACTGTATATAATCATGTAAAAGTTGACCTATATAAGTCAGGGGAAGGTTTTAGGGACAAAATCATGGATTTTGATATAGCCCATGTGTAAGTTGAGGGTAAAACCTAGGGGCACGTAGGAAAGGATGTAAAGGTAAAAACACCACTTCTTTCTCTTCTCCTTTTCTGGACCTCTCCCAACCACCTAACACCCCTGGTGCTGGAGGAGAAGGTTTTAACATCAGATTGGGAAGGGAGGGCATTGGAGTTAAATGGGGTGTTTGGTGGGGAGAGAGATCTGGAGGAGGAGGAGGATGGGGAGAGAAGATTTTAACATCAGATTGAGAAAGAATTCACATCTTTCACAAACACTCACACATACACACACACACACACACAAGCCTGGGCAGCTCTTTCAGAAATCAGTGCCAAGGCACACAGAGTAGTGTTTCTTTCATGACCTTTCTAAGTAGTATTACTGTATTGACCAGTATATAAATTGACCTAGAATTTTAAGGACTTTTAGTTGAGAATATATGGTAATTCCATTGCAGAAGCACTTAGGGAAACATTAAGGCACCTTAATGTTCTGGCAGAACTGTGTGGAAACAGATGATCCTAGAGGTATCAAGGTCCTCTAATTGTTGAGGGATGTATAATGGATGAAACCAACACCTTGATTTATGCTGTGCTGGACCGAGCACAAGGACAGTTAGGGCAGGGGTGGCAGAACATGTAGCCCTCCAGTTTTAAGTGTCTGCACTTTATGAACAGTATTCAAGGGAAGTCCCATATGTAGTACCATTTACTGCAAATAACATGCTAATCCCATCATGAAAAACTGGCTAGGCTGCCTCTCAGAGGGATAGCAGTTTTTCTATCTCTTAAGTTGCTAAACCTTCTGGTTTAATTTACGTGTGTCATTTAAGTCTCCTAAAACTAGGACAGTGCCAACAGCATCCTCTACCTGTGAACTTAATTTCTGAGGGAGCGTCCAGCCCAGTGCAGAACAGGAAATCAGATAAACCACTCTTCAACAGTACATCCTTCTTGTCTGGCTTGAGCGTTTGTTTGTTGGCTGTTATCCAGTCACTTATGAATGTCAGACACTGATTCAGCACTTCCACAGCTTCCCACGCATCTAACAGAGAAAGTTCTATTTCATTCTTTACAGTGAGAGTAGAAGCTGATACAAATAAAGGTGTAGAGAAGGAAGATGAGAAGAGTAGATAAACTTCCTTGGACTTTTTTTATTATTAAAGGAAGGGGTTGGCTTCCTAAATATTGGAGGAGCAGTATCCTGTGTTTGTGAGCATGCTAGTTCGCTATTCATTTTGTAAATTACACTCTCAAGCTAGACTTTATTTATCTGATATATATCCCACCTTACTCCACCAAAAAAATGGTACTTAGGACATCAGACAGTAAAACTCAGATAATATGAAATACGGCAATCTCTCCACATTTGCTGCAGTTAGGGGGTGAAGATCCCCCATGAATATGGAAAAACCACAAATTAAAAACACTGTTCTCTTTATCTAATAAAACACCTCTAAGAATCTCCAGGTCCTCCAGTGCAATTCTAAGGTAGGATCATACTGGAGGACCTACAAATGCCTAGAGAAGTGTTTTCTCTAGGAACATCTGGGTTCTCCAGCCCAACTCTATGGTCTGTTTCCAGCAGGATTGCAGTGGAGAACTTAGAGATTCCTAGAGGGAACATATTAATCAAAACCGCAAATAATTAAAGGCGCAAAAGTCAAAACTGCAAATGTGGAGGGCCAATTGTATAATTAAAACATATTAAAACATAGTTAAAAGCACATAAACCAAAACAGTGTGCTTTGCTTATAGTATAGTTAGGTTTGAATAACAAGGTTATTTTCTCCTTGCAGAAGCACAATAAAGAAAGGGCCAACCTGGCATCCTTCAGCCAGAGCTTTCAGAGCACTGTGAGTGCCCACCACATAGGAACCTAGCAAGATGCTTTATACTGACTGACTCAAACCATTGATTCTTCTATCTGGGAAGTGTTTTAGATTTTGGAATATTTGTGTATACATAATGTGATATCTTGAAGATGAGACCCAATTCTAAACTTGAAATTCTTTTATGTTTTGTATACACCTTACACCAGACCTGCACAACATACAGCCCACTGGCCACTTGCAGCCTTTCAAAGGATTTTGGGTGGCCCATGAGGATGTGGAATTACTTCAAAGGCTCCTCCACTGCTTAGCCTTCTCCCAAGGAGAGGGCCAGACAAAGGAGGAGGACGAGCAAATACTCATGCTGCAAGGCCAGGCAGAAGAGAAAGTGGATGGGCTAATGCTTGCCTCGCAAGGCTACTCTGCCACTTGGCAGTCTCCCGAAAAGAGGGATGGGCAGAGGGGGAGGATGGGCAGCAGAAGAGGAGGACAGAATTAACATTAATAATTTGAATCATTAATGATTGATTGAATAATAAGTAATGATTAATATGCTTTAATCATTAACTATACCTTTACTTGGAAAGTGAGCAGCTAAAAACCTTTCTGTAGCCTGAAGAAGTTTAGCCTGTTTTAATTTTGCCACTACCTACTCCCAGGTTGTGCAGGTCTGCCTTATACACATAGCCTGAAAATAATTTTATGTGTAGCCCATGAAATAAGTTTTAGGTTTTGGAGTATTTTGGATTTCAGAATTTCGCAAAATGGAAACTCAACCTGTACAGACACTTATTTTTGGCTGGTAGCTAATTGGGTTGACAGGTTTCCTCACTGCTGGAAAATACCAGGTCAATGGTGTCCTAGGCTATGCTGGTCAAAAGTAGGGATACCTACAGCCTCCTGTGTCGTGTTTATTAAGCATAGACATTCTACACATCATTATATTGATATATGACTATTAAGAAAAGTCAGTTTGTTCAGTGGAATCTGACAAAGCATTTATTCACTTAATCTTTCTCTTAGTAATCATAAGGAAAAGTAGACATCCCTCCCTATGATTGTAATTTTCAGCTCATATTTCTTGTCTATAGGATGAAAAATATCCAGAAGTGGTTAAAAATGAGTTTCCTGACTCATGAGTATGAAAAATGACATCATTCCTTTAAAGAAAATTTATTAAGTTGAAAACCCCATCACTACTCAGTACATGCTTCTGTTGACACTTGAAAACATTCAGCTTTAGATGATCACGTTTTTCAAGTGTTTCAGAGGGCATATCTAATAATATCTGGATTATCGTAGTGTTTCAAGCCAACTGTGTGACAAATGGGTGATCCATTTCTTTCCTTCTTGGACATAAATAGAGGCTAGTTTTAGAAGATGCTTTTCTGATACTATAGCAACTGTTGTGTGAGTCCAAAATAAGAATATTTCTATTTTAGCTGCTTTCATATTTGATAGAATGATCATTTCATGGTTGTTGGTACTGCAGCTAGCATATTACCAGTATTTGATGTTTTAGTTGTGACACACTGTTTTCTGTCTAATTTTTAAGGTGTATCTATACTGGAGCACTTTATATAAAAGGGTACAGTTTTCATTAAGCATCTGTTATACAAAGAAACAAAATACAGTATAATGGTCCCAGATAAGCTTCTCAATCCTTATGCAAGTAAAGAAGGAAAGAAAAAGCTTGCTTGATTCTGAAAGCAGTCACCTTGGGATGCTTACAGGCTGAAATAAAACACAATCCCAAAGTTTAGAGCGTTACCAGTTTGGGATGTCTTGTGAATTGTGACCTCTTTGGTTAAGGAAATCCCTGCAGCTTCTTACAGGTAAGTAATTCAAAGAATACCACTAACATGTTGCAGGCTATTTAGGTACTTTGCTGTACCATATTTGCTAATAAAATGCTCATAAAATTATTAGTATATTTTTAAGTTAGCATAATCCAAAGGATCTAAAATTATTCAAGTTGGACAGCTTAAACATACAACAATTTCTGATTTGTTACAATGTAGTGTTTGGAAAAAAATAGACAAAGATTTTCTTTGATAACGCATCTAGAATCTACAGCAATCTTCTATCTTATAGTTGTTCAACAGGTCCCTGTAGCCAAAACTCTGAAAGAACTTGTGGTGATCATCTTTCAGTGGTAAGAAGCTTGGCACTCTGTCTAGTTCTTCTCTTGTTGGAAAAGAAATGCAGCATGACTTGTGCATGGAACTTTTAGCATAGTTTCAAGTTTTGTGACAGCGTTATATGAACATCTGAATTAAATCAGACCACTGGCCCAGTATTTTCTGTGTTGGATGGCAGCAACTATATAGAGGCTCCTAAAAGGTATTTCTTAAAACTGATCATTGCAATCCTTTTAGCTTGAATGTGGGTGTTGAATGAACCTAAAACCTGCATGAAAAGCATGTGCCATACTTCTTATCTACTGTATTCTTTACAAGCCTATCACAACTATATTCATGTGAAAGTTCTGTTGATAACCAGTGGATTGAATTTACTACAACATAACATTAATGCATAGTGAATTAATTAGTGTTTTTTTTTTAAAAAAAAGCCAGGTTATTAGATTGCAGTGGAAAAGCTAATTGTACACAGGAATGGAGTGCCAATGTTCATGCCTTAGCAATCACTAATATTCCCTTCCTTCCTCCTCAGAATTTGGCACAAATCATTTGATTAGTCCTGTTGATTTTTAATGGGAATATTAAGAACTTGTCCTAGTCTCATCATTAAAATCAAATAGCCTTCCAAATGCTTATATTTGGCTGGCTTGTGCCCAGTGTGTGCATCTTTCTCTGTTTTGCTCTCATGTAACAATACTGTTGTTTGGCATTTTAGTTCCTAAATTTATTCATTCATTAACTTAATATTTACAGATACATTACCACATAGATTTCTTCCTTAGGGAAGAAGCTAAGTGACTCAATCCTGAGGGTTTGTATAACAGTGAGTACCCCAGGAACATGAGCTTTATCATTTGTTATCTGGATGGGAGACTGAGTTGCATGCAGCTCCATCATGCATGTGGACTCCCAACTTTGTAGGGAAGAAGCAAGTCTATGCTCGAGAGGAGTTTAATATAGCAATAGCAAGTACATTTCAATACTGCTTATCAGTGAACTAACACTCCCTGAGCAGTTTACAATGTGTAAGCCAATTGCCCCCAACAAGCTGGGTATTCATTTTACTGATTTGTGAAAGGCTGGAAGGCTGAGTGGACCCTGGAGCCCTGCCTGGGATTGTGGCTGCAGTACTGTCATTTAATCACTGCACCACCATGTGCGCTGATGCACTGGGGAGCCATGGCATAGTTCATAGGGAGCCATTGCCTCCTGTTTCTGCAGAAGAAATGTATCTTAAAATAGCTCTAGGACACTGATGAACAAGAACCACTGAAACCTAGCAGAATAATGCTGGACAGTCAATAGAGTGTGCAGTTAGTACAGCTGCTTCAGTATGTGAAATGACAGCCTTTCACCTGAAGCAATACAAATAATTTTGCCTGTGAAATAAATGAGCATTAGGTGAAGGTGGTCCAGACTCACTAGGTCATGGCACTTTCTTTGTTACTACCATTTTCACAGCTGTTTGTGCCATTGTACTCCCTCTATTTAGGTTGTCACTTAATAACCATTAAGGGCTCTGTAATCCAGTGGAACCTAAAGAGAAATAATGATGGATAGGATACCTTAGAACTGTTGCACTGATAGTTTCAAAGCAGCTGGCTATTCAGCAGGAAGCTTTAGCTATCAAGATTTGTGAACGTAAACCTCTCCAGTATTCTGTAATGTAGTGGGTGGCCAACTGATAAAATTCCCCACTCTGTTGGCTTTCTCAGTTGTGTATCCTGTGTTGGATGCCCTCCAAAGAAAAGCTTGTGTGGCTCCAAATTGTATGTCTTTTTTTGTGTGTGCTACTTAAGACTTGGATTTTTTAAAAAAAGTTGTTTGTACTTTGCAGCATGCTGTTGTGTCTAGTTTGAATATACGTATTGCTTTATTGAAGTGATGGGGAACACAGTATGGCTTTCCAGTTGTTGCTGGATTGCATCTTTCAGGATCATTCACATTGGCTATGCCAGCTATCACTCTTGCAATACCAAAAGGGCCACATGTTCCTTGCTTGTTATTTTCAGTCTACTAGCTTTTATGACAGATATGTTTGAGCTGCTTTCTGTAAGACCGAAGTGTATTTATAATATGGTTTGTTTAACTAAGTAACCAGTCTTTTTTTAAAAAAAAAAACTTAAGCCATCATATTAAAGAATCTCAAATAATATAAAATAAAATAATACAGTCGGACCTTCTTATACACTGATTTTTTATACACGGATTCAAGCATACACGGTTTGAAAATGTTCCAAAAAAGTATAAATTTACCTTGATGTTCCATTTTTTATTAGGGACACCATTTTGCTATATCATTATACTTAATGGGACTTGAGCATACACGGATTTTGTTATACACGGGGGATCTTGGAACCAAACCCCAGCGTATAACAAGGATCCACTGTATTGTTCTTGTGTCTTACCTTGATACCTTATCAAGATGAACTGACGCAGACCAGTGCAAAATCTTAAATCCACTATGTATCTCAGAATTATCATTCAAAGCAAAACCGTGGCTTTCAAGGAGGTAAGTCCTGGCGAATTACCGATGACTGGCACTATCTTATCCCAAAACACTTCATAGGTCTGACATTCCTACTGGCATCTGACATGGAACTCTGACACCGCTTGCTCATTCAAAATGATACTTACTCTCTCTCTCTCTCTCTCTCTCTATATATATATATATATATATATATATATATATAATATATTCTTAAGTGAACAAATCATACAACTTGGTATAAGGAAGGGGCAGGCAAGTAGAGCTATGCGGGAGCTTGGCAAGGTATTCTTCCTCTTATAGCACATTGAACAGCAGAAAAAACCCCCCCCCCCCCCCCCACACACACACAACTTAAGCTACTGATAAAAGTTCAGGGTTGTGGGGAAAACACATTTTTAAAAAATGGGGGGAAAGTTTGCAATTTATATTAATACTGTGACACATTATTTTATGTATTAGCAAGCTTGTTCAACCATGTTTTAAAGCTTTTTAACATCGAATAATCCAAAGTTGTTAGGCTTTGATATGATTTACATCTTTCAATAAAACACCAATTTTTACTGCTTATTATGCCTATTAAATCTGAATATATGTACACTATACATAATAAAACATACAAAGTACTCTCAGGGTTGTTTTGTTGAACTTACGTTAATTGAAGGATTTGTTCCTGGATGGCTTTTCTTGCTATAAAATAAAGTTATTAAAAAGAAGCAACTGACAGTTGATACTGTCTAAAAATGAACAACTTCCAATAAACTGGCAGCAGTTGAAGAAATAGTTTCAGTTAAGGATATTCAATCATGATTTTGGTTGCATGCACGCTGCAGAAATAGTCCAGTTTGAGACTACTTTAACTGTCATGGCTCAATTCTATGGAATTCTGGGATTTGAAGTTTTGTGGGATATCTAGCCTTCTTCATCAGAGAGCTCTGGTGCCACAATAAACTACAACTTCCAGAAATACATAGCCTTAAGCCCTGGCAGTCAAAGTGTGTCAACCTGGATTTTTTCTGCAGTGTGGATGCAGCCTTGGTGCAGATACAATGTTGGGAAGAGTCATAGTAGAGCAAGGCAAAGGTGCTGGAGATAATTGGTTTCAAAATGTGATATGGTAAAAGGCTCTTGACCAATCTGATAGATAGCCTACCCTGCTTCTTTCTGTTTTTTTAAAACTGCTGGAGGGCCTAGACCAAAGAGCAGGAAATTAAATGGTCTCAGCCGAGTTTCTGTTTTAAGGCAGAGCAAGATTGAGGATGGAACAATTTCCAACATTGTTATTGTTTCATGAAATGAACTTCTCCACAGTGTAGTGTGCTTTGAAGCTACATATGAAACCTTTTCTAGGCCATTTGCCTAGGCACTCTTACTTAGTATATGAAAATATGGATGTTAGGCTAGTATGCAAAAGTTATACTTGTCTGTGCCCTGCTGGGAGAGCATAGCTGTTGGCACATGCAGAGACAATGCAAAAGCTCAAAGAGAACATGTGCCTAATTCACTGACAATTCAACAGATACGGACACTACAAGATAGATGTAAAGGACAGGAAACAGAAATGTTGCAAAAGTTGTGCATTAATGAACTATAGATACTTTGCGTGGAATTCTGTTCAGATAAGATGCAAAGGAAAGGTACATCTTTCTGTCTTCATCAAAGAGGGTTGGTATAGCCAAAATCTGTTGCAATTGATTATGACTTAACTGAATAATTGCCTTTGAATTGCCTAGCCAACTCTAAGTATGCATATCCACACCCACTATGGAGAACATGGAGTAAAAGGCGTTTCTGTTCCAGAAGTGACCTTACTAGGTGTGCTGGGAGTAATTGTCATGGTAGCACTGGCAACTTAATGGTTCCTAATGAATACATGATGATCCATAATGCTGATCTATTACTGTAGACCCTTTTAAAAGATGTTTTAGTTATAAAGGGAAACCACAGGTCCTGTCTACATGAAAAGAGAGAGCATGTTCAGGTGTTAAACTCATGTGCTGCCCATTTTTCCTGTCCTCCTTTTTCATTAGGGGAAGAAATTGATATTTCTGCTTTCACTTTTAAACAAACTATAGTTTCCCATGACATCTGAATTTAGAGGATTGTGATTTGCTTAAATTATGGTCCAGGAACAAGCCAAGTTGTGATTTTGGAATTTTTTTCTAGTTTCTTTAATTTTCATCCACAGTAAACTAGACTGTATCAGTTTGCGTTTGAGGTCAGATTTACTCCAATAAAGCCATAAAAATAAAACACTTGGCAGGATGGCATTGTTCTTAATAATATTTGCAAGCAAGACAAATACAAAAACAGTTTCATTAAGTATTACATTTTATCATTAAGTGATCACTGGAATCGGTAGTACCCCACAATATAAAGCATTGAATGCAAGAATAGTATGTGAGGGTCTAATTGTCTGCACAATTTTTAAAGCATGAAGCAACGATTATGCCACTATTACAGTTAAATAACTGTAATAGTACCACAATTGTGTTTCCAGTCCCCCAAATAATAACAAGTTTTATAGAGCTTGAAGTCACAGGCTTGACAGCAATAGTACATGTAACAAAACAATAAATTTGTATTTCATTTATATATGCTAATCTATAGCATTTCACAAAGTGATTAAGAAAGACAAGTACATGAAGCTCATTGCATGGCAATTCAAACCTCATCACAGTTGAGGAGTATCTGGAACATGGATTTGTGTGTGAGAAATTTTTTAAAAAGGGTGTTTTCCCCAGTACCATTGGTGTAAATATGGTTGAGTTGTTGACATGGGGTTAATAAAGGTTGCATATATGATTTGAACATAGTAACATTTAAATATGAGATGAGCTCATGAGCATTCATGTGGGTTCTGTTTTCTCTACAACATAAACACATATTTCACAAGAGCAACTCAGGAGTGGGGTAGTACAGTGAAAATAGAGTTGCAAAATAAATTTATATTTGGTATATTTGGTGGGACCCAGGGGAGGGTATTCTTGAGGGCTGCTTCCAGGCTCTGGAACACCATTCCTAGATAGGTTTGATTGGCATGACACGGACCATGGTGTCCACCCGGCAGCAGGTGACGACTTTTGTTTTGACAGGAATTTGGGAACTGGCCACTTACAGGGAAAGAACTTTCAATAATGTGTCATATTGTCATTATATGTTGTTTTAAGTTGCTTTTCATTATCTTGTTTGCTTAATGATAGTTCAACTTCTATAATATTAGTGATGTGAAGTTTTTGCCTGTGTATGTTTTAATTTTTGCAAGCTGCTTTGAGTCCCTGCAGTGGAAAATAGCGGGATGTAAATAAACAAAATAACAACAACAATAGTACTGAATGTTTAATAGAACTATTTCTTCAGTAGTGATTTTCATGCCAATCTACTGGCATTTTGTAAAGGTAAAAGGTAAAGGTAATCCCTTGACATGAATGTCTAATAAATAAAATCTATTATTATTATTATTATTATTATTATTATTATTAATCGTAACTGACTGTAAGGGGCGGTGCTCATCTCCATTTCTAAGCTGAGTAGCCTGCGTTTTCCGAGGACTGCTCTGGTGGTCATGTAGCCAGCATAACTGAACCGAACACTCTTACCTTCCCACTGAGAAGTGGTACCTATCTATCTACTTGCATTTGCATGCTTTCAAACTGTTAGGTTGGCAGAAGCTGGGACTAGTGATAGAAGCTCACCTTCTGATTTTCTGATCATCAGAACTGGCATCTTAACCATTAAACCACCATATCCCTCAGTTTTGTATATTTTTGTATTTTATATTTTTTAGAGATACATTTTGTAGCATCCCCCCTATTAACCCCCTCTCCCTAAAAATTCAGAACATTTGCAATATTGCAGAACACTTCCATAGCAGAACTAAAATTTAGGAGCAACTCACGTTCATTAAGAAAACTGAGAAGTCTCACCGTGAATGTGTAAAGCAGTTTAAAAAATATTTGTTTGTTTAACTGCAGTTGTTTTATCACAATGACCTTTAAAAAAAACATTTATTTGTCAAGTTGGGTTTGATTCCCTGCTTGGCTATGAAACCCACTAGGCAAGTCACACACTCTCAGCCTCAGGGGAAGGAAATGGCAAACCTCCTCTGAATAAATCTTGCTAAGAAAACCTCATTACAGTTTCCCTTTAGAAATGACTTGAAGGCACAGAGCAACAAGATAGTTATGTATAAACATGTGGTGTATGCCTTTAAATCATTTCTTTCTTATGATGACCCTATCATGGAGTTTTCTTGCCAAGATTTGTTCAGAGGAGTTTGCCATTGACTCCCCCAGAGGCTGAGAGAGTATGTCTTGCTCAAGATCACCCACTGGATTTTCACAGCTGAGAGTGGATTCAAACACTGGTCTCCCAGAGCCCTAGTACAATACTCAAATCACTACACCACATCACAATCACTTAGAGTCAGTTTTTACTTTGAAAACAGGCACAGGTAATAGATCTTTTAGTAGGTATTCCAGAGGAAATAAGAACGTGGCACCCTCTGACCCAAAGTGACTATGGATCTCCTCCTATGCTTCCTCATCCACCTTTGGCAGTAGCTCTAGATAAATGAAGTCCTACTAGGAGTCAATACTAATACTACCGTCAAGACTTGCATTATTATGAGGCTGCATTGTGAGAAGCTACTCTTCAGTTAGATGTTCATTTCAAACATGCCAATTAGCCAGTTGTTTCTGAGAAATACTTAGAAATGCTGTACTTACTTTCTGTGGGGAAGAGTATATATCTTGCCTATATGGTGGGCAAGTACATGTCAGACACCTGTTGTTGAAACACAAATCTTGAATTAGCCCACTCATCACTTTGAAATAAACAACCATGTTAGGAAATAGCAGAGGCTCCTTTGACAACATCCAGGGTGAAACACACATATGCTGCTGTTGCAAGAAAGAAAATGTTTTTACTTGGAAAAAATGTAGAACCTCCCATTCATTTTTTCCTAGTGCACTACGCCTCTCTTGCGACCTCACTGGATCATAAGAGACTAACAGAGAAGGAAAACAGCTGTTTGCCAATAGTGTGACAGAGAGAGACAGCCAGCAAAACTTAAGTTAGCTCCAAACTGGTTTGGAGTTGCATCATGCATTGCACACACACACACAAAATGAAAGAAGGGTGATAAATATAAATTGCCACTAGTTGCTTTATAGACCCAATGAGCTGGAAGTCAGAGCTGAGAAGAGAGAGCTCTAAGCTAGTCAAGCAAATCAAGGTTAATAGCTGGCTAGTGGTTCCTTCTCATGTGACCATAGAAGTGTTGGCTTCTGGACTGTGCTTGCTGCCTCATAGCCTGTCACAGTGTTTGGAATAAGGTGTGACCTATTTATTCCTAGAATTAGCCAATCAAAACAGTACTTTGTGAACTTCATTCAAGACAAGCAGGCACTTGGTATGTGTGTAAATATACCCTGTACCAGAAAGGCTTAGCAGGATCCTGCAAAGCAGAGTCATAGACTGGATTTCTTCAAACTCAGGAAGATTGACAAACCACCCTTGAGTCTTGGATTAATGCTTTAAAAAAATCTTTAGGAATGTCAGAAAGCGAGGACCTTGGACAAAGTGAAAGGTACTGTAACTTAACTTTCTAGGTTTCCTTTTTGGCTATTTTTCATTTTTATTACAGAGACATTAGCTAAATTTTAGCTGTGACTCTCCTATAGATAAACTGTTTACTTGGTTCCGTATCTGAGTGGAACTCAGTCTAAAGACCTAGGTGACAATTACAGTGTAAAGATCTGTGTTTTTTAGAGAGATGAAATTGGAAACTAGAATTGCTTAAGATAATGACATTATGTTCTGTGACTTCTAAAAAGTCACTGCCCACCCTTGCCCTCCACTGAAGCTGCCAACATAAGAGACCTGAAATGTCAGAGACACAAATAACTCTAGTGTACTCTTTTATTGACAGATGCATAACTTATTACTAGTAGAAAGGGCACAGTGTTCTTGTGAGAAATGCCTATGGAATGCCTTGAAGCTTAAGTCTCAGGCTATAATGTGAAATTTTCTGGGATGATCCAGAGCATACGAAAAACAACTCTTGTACATGAACCTTTCCAAGGATTCAGAAGTAAAATATCTTCATTTATGATTCTCCACTTGCTTACAACTATTAGTCATCTGTGTACAGTAGTAATCTGGGAGAAAAAATCAGCAAATAAAAGCTAAGAATAATGTACAGTATATGAATTTTTATCTAGATGGCAAAGTTCCCAACATTACCACACTCATAAGAGAATTTAATCTTTTCATTGATGAAATTAGAAAGTGTAAGGGGACTATCCTTTTTGGTAGGTGAGATCAGAACTGATGTATTGCAACTAAAAAAAAGACTCCAAAGAAACAACATTGGTCAATAAAAGGCTAGTATTTCATGATGCAAAATCTAGGAACATGACAAGATTGATTGATCTGGTTTATATCAAAATAAATTTGAATCATTGACCATTTGGACTTAAAGAGAAAGAAGTTTTTGCTTGTGTTTTTTTTTAATCATGTTTTTTAATGTAATGGATAAATACTGCCAGACTGAATATTTGTCCAGAAATAAATTTTAATTGAATACTTGCTCAGAAATAGTCAAGATTCAAATTATATACAGCTTTTTTTAATGAAATTTATCCTTTTAAATTATAAAACAGCATTAAGATGGAAACAGGTTTGATTGCAAGCTGCATCTGATTAGAGACAATTTATACACATGGAAGAGTAAAGCAACAAAGTACATACTGAAGCTGCATTTGAAACAGCTGTAGAGATCTATCATCCTTATAGTTTAGGCTTCTGTTGTTTCTTTAGATCTTGGTTTTACTGTCAGAATTTTAAAGATAGAGGGAGCTTTGTTGAGGGGAAGAGGAGGTAAGATAGTTCAGGCTCTGATGGTGTAAATGCACATGGGTGTGTAAAATGTCTAAAATATTGAGGACAGGAGTACCAGATAAGCAAGACAAAGGTTTTACTGATAGCTTAACTATTAACAGTTCAGACAACTTAACTCTCAGAACAATCTCCATTTTTCCCATAATTAATAGTCCTAAATTCAGCCTTCAAAAACTTATTCTGTGTAGAAACAAAGACTAAATAATTGTCTTTGACCAATTAAGTACCTCTAATATGCTCTTGATAACCTGGATTATGAGAAAGTAATGTGACTGCCATGTGTCATGGGTGTCTGACAAGGTTTTGTCATTTCTGTAAGAAATGCCTGAATGGATGTAATGTATGATTTCTTTCCTGCCAACCCCACCAATCTTTTTTTAGGAGTCTTATTGACCTGAAGGGAGCAGGCTTTGGGCTATTGGGAACTTTTTTGTTCTTGTTTTGTTACAACACAGTTCAGAGTTAGGTGCAAGTTTGTGGAGAGAGCTGTTCTGTGGAGGAAACTACCCACCATATCCCATGTGCCAGATACAATATTTACAAAGAATAAGATACACAAGTAACTCTTTGAAACAACCACTTAGTATTCCCATTTCACAGGTGAAATTATAGTGATTTGTAAAGTGTTAGTCAGAAAGTCTTGGAGAACTACTGCAAACAGAAATCTACCAGTGCAACAAGAACAGCAGTGTGGTTTATTGCAGTCTGAGACTGAGAAATATGCCACAGAAGCTTAAAAGGAACACTCAGCAAGAAAAAGTAGACCATTTATACCATTGTATGCTTAATAAAATTGGGATCTTTATTTTTTTCTATCTCCTAATGTGTGCTAAAATTGAGAAAAAAGTGACACTCTTTCAGAATAAAAGGATGATGAATCTCTAAGGCAGTAAGAAACCTGCAAATGAGTTTCCATAAAAGGATGTTATCAGAAGAGAGATTAACTGTTCTCTGCAATCTTTATTCACAACACAGTGCAGAAGAATATGCTCAGCTGTTTGTGGTGCTTCCTCTCCACACAAAACTATTTGTTCATTAACTAGGATCTTATTAAGAGATCTACCTGTAAATCCTAATCTACCTTCTGAACTTGCAGACCTCTTCTGCTTCAGGATGCTAGGAGAGGTTTGCTGATAAGTGCCAGCATGCTGCTGTCATTCCGTCCTACTCCCTCTTATGCATTATGGCCTTGATTTTTCAGTGTCTGCACAGGCTCAAACTACGGGTAACGGAAGCAGGGCACATTTATTTAAACATGAGTCTGTCCAACTCACATATAAAGCGCATACAAATGAGGGAAATGTGCATTGCCTACATAAGTGTAGTTTTCTTTGAGCTGGGCTTGCTTTCAGTAATGGAACCTGGCTGGAGACAAAGGAGAAGTTTCACCATATTTCTCTTCAAACTGGATGCCTACCTCTCCACTTTATATATAATTAGACCAGGGGTGGCAGTCATCTAGCCCTTTGGCTGCTTATGATCCACAAGGTCAGTTCTCTAGCCTCAGGGTTCCTCCCAGATCCTTCATGCCCCCTTTATATTAGCTTAAAAATAAGAATTTCTCCTCCAGTGCAAGATATGGATACTTGCCACACCTTGTTCTAGCAAGGTTTTTAAACCACTCGTCTCCATTGGGAAATGACTTTCTGGTCACTTCCAAATTCATTGGGGGAGATGATGCTGGGATTGGTATGATGCCTTACAGAGCCCAATCATGCCCCCACATTTGGTTGGATCATATGAGCTCTTTTGCAGGCACCATCTTGTGAAAAAATCCATTGTTCTTACAGTGAGATAAGAACCCAGTGATGATTATTCAAGTCTTTGGGGTCTCTAGATCACAATATCGTCTTTTGTGACATTTCTTATGATGGCCTGGAAGCTTCACTTACTGCAGAAAGGTGGACCTTTTCTTCATAAGAACTAGTTTGGAGGGAGCAAATGACACAAAAGCAGCAGCAGTCTTGTATAACATCCTTTGATTTGTCACAACCTTTAAGTCAGTTGAGATGGTTTTATTCATTGTACTATCCCTGTATCCAATTCCCAGATAGCTAGAGATGGCATGTAGTATCACTGGGAGGAGGAATAGCGTTTGTAAAGCAGAACTGGATTCTTAATTGCTACGCTTAAGGGCAGCAGGCCTATAGAGATGTAGCCGCACTGCAAAATTAAAGTAGTTAGCCACCACTGTAACTGTCATGACTATCCTGTAGAATCCTGGGATTTGTAGTTTGGTGAGATATTCAGCCTCTCTGCTGACTCACCAAACTACAGATCCCAGGATTCCGTAAGATAGAAATATAGCTGTTAAAATTGTGTCGAACTGTATTAATTCTGCAGTGTAACTACACCCTGAGATCAGTGGATCAATGGCTTCATTTAACATAAGATCATTTTTTGGGGGTGTTCCTAACAAAAACCTCCTAACAAAATGAATAAAACCCAATAATATTCAAGCAGCTTTTCAAAGGTATCTGTGGTCTCTCTCAGACTCACTATTCAGCTGATAGGTCAGATCAGGTCCCAGTAGACTGATCCGCATGAATATAAAATGTGACCATTCTTATGTTGTGGATGGGAGCATAATGGTGGCAGTGCAGTAGGGTGTGTTCCAAAGAGCTCTGGCATTTCCCTCTCTTTTAATATTGTTTTATCTGGCATATTCATATTTGTTTCTTGTTTGCTTTATTGATTTGTTTTGCTTTCCTTTTCCTAGTTTGCCTCACTTGTTCTATTTTAATTCAATTTATCACCTGTTTGGAGGAGTTTTCCTCTTACTCTTGTTGTTTTTTAAAATTGTACAGTTGGACCTTAGTATCCATGGGTGCTTCCTTCCAGATCCCCCCCAAATTACGAAAAATGTCGGACCCGTTTTCCCTAATAGTGGTGTGATGTGTCCACGGTCCTATCAACATAACATTGGGGCACATTTTTAAATGGTTAGTCTGTGGATAGCTGCAGGTGGCAGGAGATATTATTGTCATTAGTCATATATAGGGATGGCAGAATGCCAAGTAAAAATGGAATAATTAACCTGGTTGACTATATTTGATGAATATGCCACATGGCATTTCAGTTTGCCTGCATGGAAGTGAATGTTTAAGTGGAGTGATCAAATGGCACATCCTCAAACTAAGCACCTTGGTCAGTAGTTAGCAATTGCTATTTTTGATGGTTCATCTGTATGCCTAGGGATATGCCAGAAATCTCCACTCCTGTGTATCTTTATTTCTTCACTAGCAGCTGGATGGAAATTGTTGTCTGAAACTCAAAATGCTTCTGCACTCTTGTCTTCCTAGCCTCCTCTCACCTTACTACCACTTCCTACTCACATTTTTAAATTCTTCTCTTAATTCCCTTTACTCCCCCTTTCTGTCCTTATTTTGCTTCTGCACTCTCTACTTGAGGAATAATCATAATCTTGATTGTTTGGATTAATCTGTAATAAAAGAAAAGGTAATATTGGATAGTTTGGTGAATCTTTGGTGACCTTTTGGCACCTATGATCTTCTATTCCTCCCCTGCCTGTTCAAGTGCCTGGTGAAGTATTTGAGTGGGGTTTTAAAAGCTTTCCCATCACAAACAATGGGAAATTGTGGTGGTGGTTGTTATTGTTATTTCTATGGATCGAATTAAGGATGCCAGTGACATGCCAATTGAAGCCCTCTGTTTGATTCTTAAATAATCTAGGTATCATGATTCTAATTGTGAAAAATCAAACATTGCAAAAAAGGCAAGCAAAGGAATAGCAGACCATGCTTGACAGAAAAGTTGTTGTTTTGTTTTGTTTTAAACTGGGTACAGATTGATAACTGGCACTGCAGTAGTAATGCATAAGAGTATGTTTGCATGACTAATAATAAACAATGAGCATGGCTTGCATTCTGGTTCCTGAAGGAGCAGTCTGACAAGTAGGTTACCGTCTGCCAGTAGCAACAGCCTTTAGGACAGTGATTACACCTGAGCCCATAGTCTACCATATAGGCCCTGCATTATTCAAATTTTGGTAACCTACATGTGCAAATACCAAATTCATTTTTAAGCACCAAGTTTTAGCTTCTTCAAAAATATGCACATGTTAAAAGTTGATGTTGCTAGTGTGGTCTCAGAGGTATGAGGCGGGAAACTGAGAAGTACAGACATTTCACATAACATAGAACCTTTGGTATTCTCATTCCTATAGGAAATATGAGATTGCTTCATAGCTTTTGGAAAGAAAGAAAGAAAGAAAGAAAGAAAGAAAGAATTGTCAGAAAATATAGTACTAATTTAGAAATGACTGACATTCTCTAGATTAAATTTAACATAAACTAGGGATTTAAAGAATGGAAAAAAACTTGTTGGCATATGTTTTAGTAGAGAAGTATTTATGTAGAGGAAGTCCATAGAAACTCACTACAAATTCTTCCTTTGATTGTGTGACATATGGAAGTAAAATGAAAAAATACTGGTTTAATGTAAAGCTAGGTGTTCAGTTGCCATAAAAAGTTTAAAGAAGAGGGAGAGAAGGAGAAGGGAAGCAAGTAAGGTAGGAGGCTGGCTGTAATCCTATCATAATTCTTATTCTTTGGTCATTCTTATAAAATAATGCTTTATAAAGTATTTGACCCATAGCTGATCAGTCAGTTCATCAAAGTTTTACAATTGCATTAAGCAGTATGTGTTCAGTCCTCCACAGTGCTTAGCTAATGTTCTCTGACTGTGCCTACTTGCTCTACAGCAGTGGTTCCCAACCTGTGGGTTGGGACCTCTTTGGGGGTCGAATGACCCTTTCACAGGGGTCGCCTGAGACCATCGGAAAACACATATTTGCATGTAGCAATGAAAATAATTGTATGGTTGGGGGTCGCCACAACATGAGGAACTGTATTAAAGGGTCGTGGTATTAGAAAGGTTGGGAACCACTGCTCTACAGAAATCAGTGTACAAAACCAAAATCTTTATTTCTGTACAGAAGGGCTCCCATGCATTTGTCTTTAATTTGTAGTTTTATTAGCATTGGAAAAAGATCATAGTGTCACTTTCCTTAGGTTGAATCTGTAATTCATTCCTAAACTAGGTTTTTAGTGTCCTTTTTGCCTAAATGTATGTATGTCTGTGAAGGCTGCCACTTCAGCTTCTATTAAAATAAATATGGCTCCAAACTGCTGAACAGTATTTTATTCTGAAGGTACTGAATGCACAGGTGTGTTACTAAGCAGAAAAATAAGAGGCAGCTCCTTCTTCCCTTTCAGATATCTGAAATAAATATTTTGCACCCTATAGTGTATAATCCCCCAAAAAGAGACATTGTGTGAAACAGTAGCAGCTTCTGGCATTAAAACCTGGCATAGTGTTTCGCACATTATATGCAACAAATTTTATAGCTGATTCTGATATCTCTCATTGTTGTTGTTAACTGGCTAGCTAATGGATGCTTGCTGTAATAATTGGGATGATACGCATCACCTAACTTTCTCAATACAAAACTGTGCGCATTTGTTTGCAGATATTTCCCTTGGGAATTGTTGGTTCCCTGTGTTATTTTCAACTTGCAACTTGCTACACATTGGTCATCTCTAAATTGTAATGGGTCTGGCTAGTGTGCATAGACTAGTTTTTTCCTAGCACCACCTTTTAATGTGACATCACACCCCTCCTGTGGAGTACTGTTAAGGGATATGTGGTACATGAATGAGAAGTCTGTGTGGGGTGAGCAAGTGGAGAAAGTCAATCTGTGAATGATTCTTGGATCACTAGTACAAGGAAAATTCACCAAAGTCAATCAGCACTTCCGCCACAGGAAGTTTCTGTGTTGGTTTCCCAGCATCTTTATGAAGGAGCCTTTATATTTGTTCCTAACAGAACTAGTAGAAATAGAGCTTTCCTCCAACCCCTTATTATGCTGCGGCTTCAAACTAATGCCTTAATAAAAACTGCTTTAGATTCAGTCCCAAACAAACATTTCCTTCCTTTTCTGTGTTCAGCTTGGGTTTTAAAAAAAAACAACCATCAGTTCATGAGAGAAAACAGCTTTTTCTCAGTGTTAAAATATAGTTCTCCAGCAAATGTAGGGTTTGGAAATAGGGAGTGTGGGGGTGGAATGTAGAACCATGTACTCTATTACCTTTAGAACAAACAGCATTAAAAGTTACATTAGGCCATTATCATTCATTTCCCCATTGCAAGTCTATTACTTAAAGGTGCTGGGAATCCTGAAAGCTGTGTAATTGCTCACATTTTGTTATAATCCCTTATTTACCACATCATGCCATTGCTTCATTTTAATTGGGAGCAAAGCTGATGTGTCCATATACATCCAAACCTGATACATGACTAGAAGATTCCAGCGAGAATTAGGAAGGTGTTTTGGGCTTTCTTTCTTTCTTTCTTTGGTCAGTAATATGAGATGTTATTGACCTTTCTAAGAAAAACTCAGTGGCGTTATTTTGCCCGTAACACATGTCTGGTTACAACCGGACAGCATGAGACCATTAGTCATTTTCAGAGAACCTGATGGAACTGAATCTCCTGGCCAGCATTTGAGGACTGTGATGGGCTGTGACATCTGTTTGTCTTAAATGCTAGGAGACGGCTCGAGTAAGTGCCTCCCTGTCTCTATCTTAGGCAGCTCTTTCACCGGAGAATAAAGTCCAAAGCTTCGAATCAAGCATTCTCGTTGGCTCCATTTGCTAAATAGTTCTGTCACTATGGGCAAGAATGTTCTTTGAAGCTGGGACAGGATTATCCCAGAAGAAGCATGTTGAGAATGTGAAGGGCAAAATAGACACAGCCAACATGAAATGAGGCAACAGGATTGTGTAACTGGCATAGAGCTTGGAAGAGTTTGGGGGTTTTTTAAAGACAAAAACTGTCCAAATCCCACAGCTAGTGTGGCCCATGGCTATGCTGGCTGGGGGGGCTCTTGGAATTGCAGTCCAAAAGATAACTGTCCCAAGCTCTGAACTGGTACCTTTGTCCTTAGGCAGGCATCCAAGGACAGCGCATGGTGTACTGAGGCTATTTCACCTTCAGGTCACTCTCTTCCCCCTCATTCAAAGGGGAAATCGGCATTTGTGTGAGGTCAATAACTTCTGCAAAATGCCACCAACAAATTTGTATCCTTCCTGACTTTAAAACTGAAAGCACATCAATCCAGTGATGTACAGTTTTGGCTTATCCAATATTGATAACCCTCAGCTCTTGAACCCTGAGGCATTCATGAGTGCCTGTTTTGTAGTATGGGTGCAAAGCAGCCTGTGACAAGTCAAGCAGATGTGATCCTCTTGCCTGTCTATGTGTATTTTCTAACAGTCAGTTTCTCACCCTGTTAGGAAGTGTGAGCAAGGAGATGATGGAAGACCACTCTCGTGTAGTGGTTTGAGTGTTGAACTAGGACTCTGGAGACCAGAGTTTGAATCCTGGCTTGACCATGAAAACCCACTGGGTGACCTTAGGCAAGTGATACAGTCTCAGCCTCAGAGGATGGCAATACCAAACCCCATCGGAAGAAACTTGCCAAGAAAACCCAATGACAGGGTCACCTTAGGGTTGTTATAAGTCAGAAACGGCTTGAAGGCACATAGCAGCAGCAGCAGCAGGTCAGTCCTGTTGTGTAGCAGTGGGTAAAATGTACAACACAGGGATCAACAAAAATTTGTTTTGTCATCCAGGGGCATGGAAGCATTTTCACAGTTTTTGAGGGGGTAGACTTTTTTTTGGGAGGGAGCAGTAAAGGCCTATTTTTAAATCTCTGGTCAATTCCTGTTTTTAAAAAAAGACCTCTCCAGGCCCAGAGGGCCAAAAGCATAGTGAAAATGCCCCTCACATCCCCATAGGATGTTTGGGGCAATACTTTCAAGGGTGGTGCAGTTGGGAAGGTGTGGACCTCCAGGGTCTCCTGTAGAGCTAATGTGGCCCCCTCACTCTCACACTTGCCCACCCTGGTGTAGTGCTTCCAGGGTCAGAATGCCAGCATATTTAGATTGGTAAGGATGGTGGTGCCATCTTCCCTGCCGCATGCTCCCTTATTCCCTCTTAATTTAGCTGCAGTCTTACATTAGTAGTTGTGGGGTGGTGGGTTTTCTTGGTAGCTAACAGAGGGACCCTGGTTGTTATGTAAAGTCTGAGGTAGTGGGCAATTTAAGAACATTACTTTTGCAAAAGGTTTGCTTCTGGTGGAAATAAAAATTACCAGAATTGGATTACTGACAGGAAACAATCCACATGCCTGTGTTTTCTGTTTGTCCTTGAAGGTGTGACTGTTATGATGAATATTTGCTGTGTCCTTCAACATTTAGGCCTACTCCCTTGCCCCTAGCAATCTTTACATCCTGCTTGGAGGATTCAGCTGTCTTTCCAACATGGACTAGAATTCTTTGCCTATCAAGAGAAAAGGGTGAGCCATGGAAAAGTCCTTTTGACATCTTGGTACACCTAACAGTGGTGAAAGTATTCACGGGTGTGCCTTCATTTTATGTCTGCCTATTTTGTTCACTGAGTGCCTCTTACTGTCACTGAGCTTACAGACCTTTCTGCACCACACACCACAATACATGCTCATAAATCTGGGTGGCAAAATGCTTGAGCTACTCAGTCGTGACAGAAAATTTGCAATGAATTTGAGCTCAAGGGAAAAAAATTATCAGTCTTATGATAAGAGAATGCTTGCACTTTTATAGTGGCTACAGTTGTGAACTGTTTTTTTTTGTTGTTGTTGTTGTTGTTGTTGTATTTTTGAAGAATAACTGGAAATAGACGAGACAGTTTGAACACAGAATAAATTGTGTACATTTCTTTTTCAAAACTATTTGTCTTTTGCAGCTGGGAAGTCATTGATTCCAAATCTGAATACAGGCTCCGGCTGAATCAATGTTTAGAAGAAGCGATGATAAGTTTCTCCATATTTCTCCAAGAAATGTCTCACTTCAAGGAGCAGAATCCTGGCAAGGTAAAATGAGACCTAGGATATATTTCATTCCACTTTCAATAACCTGCCATTAACAGTACAGTCTGATACATGACTCTTGACACTCAGGAATAAATTTCAGTGGACCTTACTCTCTGGTACATATGCATAGAAAGGCAACCTAAGGAAATTACTAGAGCAATTTACGGTTACAGTAAGTTATAGTAAGCTTAGTGACAATGTCTAGTGGGAATGATATATGAATTTCCAAAGAATGTAAAAATACTACTATTTGTTGTCATTACACTGTTATGAACAGCTGGCTCAATAACATAAAGCCATCTAAACTGTTGCTTGGATCAGAATGTGTTTGTGTTTATGAATTCTTGTGACATTCAAGCAGTGTAGGGTCCAACAGGGATTGAGACTGAGATTGATGGAATTTCTGGAGCTATTGGATTGTCCTCAACTGTATGCCATCTGAGAGTTCTGTTGTAAAAAAATTTGCTGGTGTGCACCATTTGGGTTATGGCAGTATAACTACTTGGGAGAGCAAATTGGGTTGACTTCACTATGGAACTTGCAAAGCTACAGTTAGGAATGATGCAAGGGCAAAAGTAATGTGAGGATCACATTAGTTTGTTGCTTTTGCTTTTATTTTTCAGCTGACTTTTACATAATGAATAGGAGAATTATTTCTAAACTGGAGTGCATATGTGCATGGCCACATCTTTTGCCCAAGTGGGATATGGGAGCAGAGGAGATGGTTAGGGTGGGCAGAAGGGAAATTAGGGCACTGAAACAATCCCTTGTTTCATCCCCAAGTTCTTTTAGTTGAGAATTTGAGAGTTGCACCCAGAAGTAGTTGGTGGCTCCCATGTCAGTGGAGTAGTGAAATCACTCCAGATTTTCATCCAGGCTTTTATAAAGCTATCCTATTCAGAGGTTCATTTCCATGGAGAGCTCTTTTAAAGATAGAGAATACTGGAATTGATTCAATGTCTCACTGATATGGGAGCCACACCACTGGCTGCACAATGCACAAAATTCTCAGGTCACAAAGGAATGTCTGAAGAAACAGAGATCAATGTTAGCCCTAAATGCATAGTTTCCATTTCCATAAGAAATCCTTCCTGCCTGGAGAGGCCTTCACCAAATCTTCTCAGACTGTGTCACGATCCTCCTCAGGGTTCTCCAAGCAGCAGTTTCCTTGGAACCACCAGACATAACTCTTGATCTGCATAAAAGGCAGCCTCTTCCCTGCTGGTCCCCTCCTTGCAATACAGTACTTTATTTGGAGATGGCGAGAAGGCTAATCTCCCACTTTTCCTGTTAAAGCCATAACAGTGGGAGACAGTCTTGAGCTGCAGAAGAAGCTTTCTCCAAACATCCTTTCCAAACCCACACAGGCTTATTTTTTGTGGGACAAAGGACAAGGAAAGGAAAAGAAAAAAAAAAAGAGAAAATAGCTTTTGTTCTTCCATATGGATCCAATTTATATGGTACAGATTGCACTACTTGCTATAACAAGCATTTTCACTGCTCTTCTAATGCCTATACGTAAACAATACTGAGAGTGAAGTTGTTTCTGCTGACAAACATATAAGAAGCCCTGTTTAGCATAAATATTAGATGTGGCAGAAATGATCTAATTGTACTACTCTTAATTGCTACTTTTCTTGAACAGTTTTGCCTCCTAGTCTGCAGCGTGTGCACATTCTTCACAATCTTAGGAAGTTATGTTCCTGGAATTGTGCTCTCTTATCTTGTAGGTAAGTTCTCCCCAGTTTTTAAGATACACAGCAGGTAATCTTTTTGAAGTCTCAAGATTTCCATAGTAATAAGCATAATCATATTCCTCACAACATTCAGAATTGCAAATGAGATCCTCAGTAAGGAGACAAAATTACATTTTCCCTTCCCACCAACAAAAGATTGTGGCTTACCTGCTAGGTACAGTCGGCACTTCT
The DNA here is from genome assembly GCF_019175285.1 of Sceloporus undulatus. NCBI lineage: Eukaryota > Metazoa > Chordata > Lepidosauria > Squamata > Phrynosomatidae > Sceloporus > Sceloporus undulatus. Next base: position 153,350,375 of record NC_056525.1, on the reverse strand, counting down.
TATACACGGATTTGTTATACATGGATTCAAGCATACACGGTTTGAAAATGTTCAAAAAAAAGTATAAATTTCAAATATCAAACTTTGATTTTCCATTTTTTATATGGGACACCATTTTGCTATGAGATCGTATTTAATGGGTCTTGAGCATACACGGATATTGTTATATACGGGGGATCTTGGAACCAAACCCCGGCATATAACAAGAGTCCACTGTATATAGGTTACTGACAAATTTGAAGGTTTTCTTTAAGGGCAGAAATCTGGTACTCCAGTATAAAAGAAACAGCTTTTCTTTCATCCAAAAAAGTACAAATAAACTTCTCGGCATTTCATGATGCAATTTGATGTGTACTCCTCAGAAAATTTAATCCCACTGACTGGTGTATCTTACTTTTAAACACATAGGCATCCAGTTTCACTGTCAAGAGTGTTAAGATGCTTCATATACCAATAAATTGTGTAACAATTCAGTAAAGTAATTATGGTAGTATTATTCTCATCTTGCAGATGGGAGAGTGAAACAAGGATTTTTTGCTTCACTGTACATTCCCTTTCCCACTGCATCTCTCTGCTGTTAGATCAACTCTACTAAATCCCTCTGATGCTCAGGATCTCATATGATAAACATACATAGTGTTTTATGTAACTTAGTAGATATGGCTAACTTGAATATACACTGACAGTATATGTTTTTGTATGGAAATTGTTTTACATATTTTAAGGAATATTTTAAATGCATGTTTGCAAATTATATTGCTGAAACATATTGTTTTGTCTGCCTGTTGTAAAATGTTGTATAACTTGCTGTCTCACTTCCTTTACAGTACTATGTGCCTTTTTATGTCCACTCTTCATGTGCAATGAATTTGGACAGAAGGTATATGGCAATATTAAGCCACTACTGCTGAAAATGGACTTTGGTATTGGGGACTATATCCATCAGAAACTGAAAGAGAGAGCTGGTAAGCAAGCAGCCCATATAATTTCCATGACAAATACCTGTAGAAAGAATAGCTGTGCTGATTTTGAAGTTGTTAGTTTATCCACTTGATGTAAATGAAAAAGAAATACTCATCCCCCCATCTTAGGAACTCTCTCAGTGTGTATAGGAATAAAATTTCAGAATGGTTTTAGTAGCTATGTATTATGAAGAACTGGATGGATGAAATATCTGTTTAAACCAATAGTGAATACATTGAATCTTTGTGTGTGTGTGTATTTCAATGCAAGTTAGAGCTGAGAATCAATTGATTTGTGTAGCAAGGTATGCAAACAAAACTAATTCAGTGTACCTGGTTTCCCAGAAATGATAAAAACAAAGCTGGCAGAAGATGACAGTGAACTGGACATATCAGCTCTGTGCCCTAAGGTCAGTTGTGTCTTTAGAGAATAAAGGAACATCTTGTCTGTTACATTATTTTTCTTCTCCCTCCCCGCAAGCACTTCTTCATAGCTTTCTAGTTTGCTTAATACAGTGGTGCCTCGGGTTACGAAATTAATTCGTTCCGCCATTCCTTTCGTAACCCGAAAATTTCGTAACCCGAAAAGGCTTTCCGTTAGCACTGGAAAGCCTATAGCTGCACTTTGCAGCATTTGAATTTCGCGCCGAAATGAATTTCGTAACCCGAAAAATATTTTGTAACCCGAAAGTTTTTTCCAATCCAACTTTTTCGTATCCCGGAAATTTCGTAACCCGATCATTTCGTATCCCGAGGCACCACTGTACTCTTGTAACATACACTCTGGAATTCTGAAACATTTCTTGCAGCCTAAATATTTTCATCTTTACAGTCGGCCCTTTGTATCTATGAATTTGTTATCTACAGATTCAGCCATCCACAGCTTGAAAATGTTAAAAAAAAATACCTGGAAAGCAAACTTTGTTTTTCCCATTTTATATACGCCATTTATTACTACACCATTGTATATAATGGGACGAACATCTACAGATTTTATTATCCATAGGGGATCCTGGAACCAAACCACAGTGGATACCAAGGGCCAACTTTACTTGCAAGCATGTTTCACTAAGATCACTTACTCCATGTTAGCTGTACATAGGCTTGCATCTTGGAGTAGCTGGAGATGCTGAAAATAGAAGTCAAGCCTTCCTTCTCACCAAGCAGGTACAATTAGAGCTCTGATGTTATCTTGCATGCACCTAAGGTATTGTTGTCCCTTTCCCACAAGAAAGATACACCAGACTGTAATCTTCCCATTCATATATGTTTTTTGCATCCTGGGTGATCAGATATGATAGGATTGGGCAAAGTGTGGCCCACAGGACAAACATAGTCCTCCAGACCCATTGGTGTGCCTCCGAAGCCTCTGGAGACCCCTTCAAAGGTTCAAACACCCCCAAACCCAAGGTGTGTTAGTATTGCCTATTGCAGTTTGCTGAATGCAAGACGTGACTTACCGCAGCCACAGAGACAGTCCTGTTTTTTTCTTTCAGCACCCTCCATGCCTTATCTTTCTCCATTGGTACTTTTTTCCTGTAGCCACAAAATATCTACTGACCCCCCTGCTTTGTGACCTCTATCCTTCTTTTAACACCTTTACCAAAAGGGTGCTTCTGTCTCTTTCACATTCCTAGTCTCAGTGTTCTTCTCTTCTCCTCTAGTTACAACTTGGATGGGAAACCTCCAATGAATATCAAGTGCTATAGACTATATTTCAGAGGAAGGAACTGGCAAAACCACCCCTGAGTACAGTATTTCTTGTCTAAGAAAATCCTATGAAATGCGTGAGGTCGCCATAGGTTGGCAGGCAACTTGAAGGAGCATGCACACACATATTTGTAATGAATTAAATTAAATTTTAAAATAATTAATATAACCTTTTCTTTAAATAAAAACAAAAACAAAAAGAGTATGGCCGTCCAGCTCTTCGAAAACCCCAAATGTAGCCCCCATCTCCCATGCAGTTCCCCACCCTTGAGATACAGGCATCAAAATCCTACTTTTGTCAAGCATACAAGGCTGAGGGATCACAGAAACCCATTTCCATTCTCCCCATGGCTTGCTGCCATCACCCACGTCATTCCTTCTCCTTACCTTTTGTATAGGGGCCACTGCATGAAGCCCTTATTAAACAGCAGTTTTCTAGTATACAAAGTATTCAGATTGGACATAAGAGTGCAGTTGTTCTACCTTCAAGTCAGTTCTGATTTATAGTGACCGCTGGATTTATTGTTACAGTGGACCCTTGTTATATGCTGGGGTTTGTTTCCAAGATGCCCCGTGGATAACAAAATCCGTACATGTTCAAGTCCCATTAAATATAATGACATAGCAAAATAGTGTCCTTTATAAAAAATAGAAAATCAAGGTTTGATATGTGAAATTTATACTTTTTTGGAACATTTTCAAACCATGGATGCTTGAATCCGTATATAAAAAAATCCGTGTATAAGAAGGGTCGACTGTACTGCTTAATTTAGCAGCATTGGAATATAAATGGAATGAATGAATCAATTTATTCACTCTTCATTATTAGCAGAAGAAAGTCAGTTGAATATACAGTAAACATATTCTTATGTTGGTGAGGAGTTGAATCCACCTCCACATGTCATTTTCCTAGTTTTCCTTTAATAGCTGTAAGCAAACTATAACTATGGAAGGGTTTCTTTTGTCATCCTAACTTTCCTAAGAAATAGTTACAATTTAGTTATTTCTCCATCCTCTTAAAAATAAGGATTTTTTTTACTATACTGTGGCAAGCAAGATAGTTATTGAATATAATACATTTAAAGTACGCTAATGTGACATTAAAACATTATTTCTATACTGTTCAGAGATTGTATCTTGATTTTGCTCCTTATATAGGTAGTCAGAGGGCCTGCTTACCCTAAAAGCACCAGATGTTGTCTGATCTTGAGAGCCAAACAGGTTCAGCCCTGGTTAGTACTTGGATGGGAGACCACCAAAAGTACCAGGTGCTGTAGGCTATCTTTCAGAGAAATGAACTGGCAAAACTGCCTCTGAATGTTCCTTGCTTTAAAAAAATCTTATGAAATTCATGTGCTCACCATAAGTCAACAGGTGACTTGAAGGCACATGACACACACATAGGTAGTCAGAAGATTACTTTTCAGGAGCATGAACAGGGATATTTTATAAGTTTACAATGTAGGTATTCACATCTAGCTGAGAATCTAAGGATGTCATGTTTGACAGTTTGGTTTTTCAACTACAGGTTAGTCTTACAGCCGTGGCCAAAGAGTTGTCTGTATCAGATACAGATGTATCAGAGGTATCTTGGACTGATAATGGAACTTTCAATTTATCAGAGGGAAACACTCCACAGACAGACACGTCTGATGGTAAGCACTATTACTTCATCATCTTCTGTTTTTTTAACAGATGAGGGTGATCGGCAAATAAATATATACGTCAAAGTTACGTCATTTAAAAGTACTGTATGTGTACAGTGCACTACATCTTTTCATATGCCATGACCAGTTACTTTGAGTTCTTCATATCAATGGAAATTGCACCCAGATCTGAGTGTGCATGCGGCGAATGTTCAGGAAGCACCTGATGTCCTAGAACTGCTGAAGCAAAGCAGGTGCAAACCTGATTAGATACCTGGATGGAAGACTATCAGAAAGAGAAAGATACAGTAAATATTTTAAAAGAAATTAAATGCAATTTGAGCATATTGCTATACATCTAGCTAATTGACAATCAGTCCTCTGTGACCAGGAACCCAGTCTGCAACCCAGAATTCATTTCTTTCACATTTCTCTCTTCAGCTCTGTGTTCTTTCAGATTTGCTTTTTAGTCAGTCATTCTGCTTTAACCCACAGGCAGAGGTTTTGAATGTTGCTGGAAGTGAGAATGAATATTATTTATTCCAATGTTTATCAGACTGTACTAAAGTATACTACATTGTATCACAGATTAAGAAGGTGGTGATTTCTCCTCTTTTCTGTTTAATAGATTTTGATCGTCCCAGTGATCACGAGGAAGCTTTCATAAGAGACCTTACAGAATTTCCATCTGTGGAAAATGGCATGGGAACAAATGATGAAGATGATTCCAGCATTGGTCTGCCTGTTCAGCAAGAGAAGAAAAAGGAACACCTCTCAACAACCACATTGAACCCGGGCACCAGGCCGGAGAGGGAGGGGCACTCTGCAGCAGGCCTCTCCTTGCCTTTGATCAACAACCAGGCCTTCAACATAGTGACAGCCATTGCCAGTGATGTTGTGACATCCGTGGTGTCAGCAGCTGTCAGAGACCAGTTGCAGTCCATGCAGCCAGACCCCAATTTAATTGAAGAGACAGACACAGAGGAAGGAGATGATTTTGAACTGCTTGACCAGTCGGAGCTTGAGCAGATGGAAAGTGAACTGGGGCTTACCAAAGGCCAGAAAGCAGAGCCGGAGGAAAAGAAGAAGTCCTCAGGCTTCCTCTCAAACTTGCTTGGAGGACATTAATATGCAAATTGGAGCTGCTTCATAGTATATAGCCAAACAAAATACAGACAACGTGAGAGGCAAAAAAAGGGGCGGGGAGATGAGCTGCAAGCTCCATCTATTTTAGATGTGCTGTAATGTCCTTCATACAGAGTGAACTAACTTGTTATAGATCAGTTGATGCTGGTAGTTTTGTTTCCAATAGTGATGCCATAGAAATGGGGGGGGGGACCCTTTTGGCTATAACCAAATCCTCTTCACCTTCAGCCTGTTTACTCTTGTTTTTCAAGTATATAGACAGCAGTGCTTCAGGGAGAGAAAATATCGAAACAGGAAACAAAAAGCCATCATGTCCTAGTTGCCTCCTGTGTAGCAGAATATCAAAACCTCCAGAGTGAACAAGGGACTAAATGCTCTTACAAATATCATGAAATGAGGATGTCATCATCAAAATGGATTGCCATTTTGTGTTTTCATTACCTGTCTAAATTTCCTGATATTCTTATTGGCTAGGACAGGAATATGTATTTTCTAATTTTGGCAAGTTGCAGAGGTTTTAAAGCCTTACAGAACAAGCTGATGTTATGCTTCCTCCATGTTCCATCTGAAACCTCGCACTAGGCCCCAGAGAGCAAGACAAAATACTGTGTTTGAGACTATATATGCCATCTCTGTGTAGTATGTGTGTATCCAGTGTGATGCTGACTTTGGGTTACAAGGATGGGGAAATGGGAAAGATCAATATTGATGTTAGATAGGCAGTCTCTTTACTTCCAGTTCCATCCATTGTATGATCTTTTTGTTTCAAAACATAGAATTGCAGCTAAAACTCTACAGACAGACTTTTGATAATTAGTTCTTCTACAAAAAGAAATACAGAACATATCTGGCATATAAATAGTATATATTACGATAAAACACTCCTAATTCCTTGCATATTCTGTGGCAGACTTTGGGTCATTTTAAAAATGTAACATAATTTATATTTCCTGGTTTACCTGTTAAAATTGATGGGAACAGGCAGTGTCTTAACAATGTAAACCGAAGTTTAAAGGAAGAAATGCCACTAGTTTTAGTAACATAGTATAAAAAGCCAGCAACATGAGGGACCATATCATCTCTTTTGACTAATCTTGGACTGTTACAGAGTTTTACTGGCATTCTAATATATAAGAAGTGTTACGTGTGCCCTTTCACCCCCAGTTTAGCGGGTGATTTTCTGCCATAGCAGCCATTAGACAGCCTCCATATAGTGAATATTTCTGTAGGATATGCTGCTGTGTTTTTTTGGGGAGGAGGGGGGATTGCTAGAAGCTCAGTTTTTTCTCCCTTCACTCCTGTTCCATCCAAGGTGTTTAATGTGACCCCAGACAAACAAGACCAAATAACCCTAGTGTCAGCTCTCACTCTGTATTAGCTTGGTTAAGGTATCTCCATACCCCTTGGCAGGATGATACTACTACCGCACATTAGATGTAAATGTATATGGAAGTGGTTGCCTATGACAATGCAGATTTGAGCACAGACTCAGATGGACATGTGTTTGTTGTGGATTATGCTGGTGTCTCCCAAATGGGTATCAGCCATTCTTTCTATTGGTCAAACTGGTACTTTCATTCTTTAGCCCAGAGTCACATGGTTGAATTGATTCCCTGCAAAAGATGAGAGATATAAGCATGATCCTAAGCATATCTACTCTATAGCAAGTCCCACCCACTTCCGCAGGACTTACGCCTTAGTAAGTGTGTTTAGGATTGCAGCCTGTATTAGTAAAATCACTTCATAATGCAAGATTCTGGCTGTGGTTACCAATCAAATACTCCCCCATATACATGTTTTCTCAGGTTTTTATGTAGTTTTAGCTTTGATTTTATTGGGATCATCTCTCAGGTTTTTGATGAATTTATGAAGGAGCAGAGGACTACTTTATCTTACAGAATATTTCCTAGATAAGGGTATGGTTAAGAGAATAGAGATATTTCCTAAATAGAGATATGCTACAGAGAAAATCATGGTAATCCCTGTCTCTTTTTAAACATGTGCTTCCTGTTCATGGTGGAGATAGAGATTATGATTATTGTTTATATAATTTATTTCCCATTGGGACTCAAGTTAATTCACAACATGATTAACTGATAAAAACATGAGATGCTATATTAAAATACATTGAAACAGATTATGAAACATTATTGAATTGAACACAATTTAAAAACTCATTAATGAAGTACAGTACAACTTTCACCCACCCAAGAGCTAATCAGAGAGAATGAAACCTTACCCATTATTTGGATAAGGCTGCAATTTTAGTCACTCTTACTTGGGAGTAAGTAACACATCATTCAGTGGGATTTACTTTTGAGTAAGCATGCACTGAGTTGCACTGATAAGAGCTGAGTCTATTTTACAAGGCAATAGGAAAGGGTTGGAAGAAGAATGATAAATGAACTGGTAGAGCATCATCCCAGTTGTGTTGTATATTGTAACTGTGTGCACTTTATTGTTTTATTTAAAACGTTTCAGGGATTTCCAAATATCAGATATAATGGTACTTTTCTAAGGAATAAAGTTCCATCTACCAGTGAAAGCAGCTGGAGGGCCTGCTTGAGACGTGTAAATAATTCTCTTTCTGGTATCAGGACTAAAAGTACAGTCCTGAGATGATGAAATAAAACCCCAGTCTTGAAAACATTTGTGTAGCTGCACTGATTCCCAATCTTCAGTGGGTTGGGATTGACATCTCGGGAAATTAATTTACAGCATACCCAAGGGTTTGGCATCATCACTGGAGCAGATACAGAAACATGCATTTTCAACAGTTTACTGAAGTAGAAACTGCCTTTCAACACCCTTTCATTTCAAAAGAGGTTCAAGAAATGCAAGCCGCCTACCAGCTGAATGATTTATGTGGCTCTTTGGAATCTGCTGGCATTTACTGAGAATATAAAACATAAGCACTGATTTCTCCTCATTTAGTATTTTAATGATATCTGCTATGCTCAACCATACTGCTGGATATAGTCCACCATTTTAGCTTTCATTCACTCCATAATGTGTTTGTATGTGCTTTAAGTCACCTGTCAACTTGTGACAATCTCATGTATACCACACAATTTTCTTAGGCAAGGAATATTCACAGGTAGTTTGACATTGCCTTCCTCTGAGATATAGCTTACACCACATGCTATTCCTTCTTGGTCCCCTATCCAAGTAGTAACCAGGGCTGACCCTGCTTAGCTTCAAAGATCAGACACAAGTGCTATAAGTGGCTAATGTTATTTTAACTCTGAACAATCTTTGTAAAATGCTTTCTGTTTTACAGACTGCATGGCTGATCCAGAAATGAGTGATGAAGTTTCAAGTACTTGGACAAATACCCAACTAGTCTGGCAGAACAGGCACAGCTCTATTAAAACAGCCACCCACCACTTTGCAATGGATCGCTTTTCAACTATTCACTTCACTGATATTAAATTATTACCAGAACCCATTTATCCAATTAATGGTCCACTCTTTCGACAAATATAAGCACAAATATACCGTAAGTATGAATAGTTGTATAGTGCTGTGTTATAAGTGCATGATGACACCAGAAACAACCTCTACAGTACAGAGTACACAGACTGAACTAAAATATGGCACTTTGCACAATACTTTTGTGAGTATGTGCTGCTTTTTTTAAATTTGGCACCAGCTTTTTGTCTGTGTACTGTATACTGTGGAAGTCATTTGTTGTATTGCCGTCTGCTTATAATACAGCCCTATACAGTTATTCATACTTAGATTTGTGCTTATACAGTAAGATAAAGTACAGTAGCATGAGTTTTGCACTTCAGTGATTCCCACATTTCAACAGTGCTCTTGTCCCTAAATTGCAAATAAGCAGGTGACGTTTGTATGTAAGAAATTGGTGAGATTTTGTACAATTGGGGATGTAAATGTTCATTTTTAAAAGTCTCACACCTGAGAATAACAAATTTCAAAATTTTTTGTTCCTGCTGTGCACAGGATCACAAGCATTTTTGGTACATTTTTTGCTTTTGGAAAATGTTTTGTTTGCACAAAACCATTTCATTTTGTGAAAAACATGGTGACATTTGTGCAATGTAGAATGAATTCTTTGCACAAAACGGGGAGAGAAGGGTTTATCTTTTCACTGCCATCTGAATCTGGGGGGGGGGAGGCAAAGGAAAGGAAGGGCAAGCCTACAAACCATACCTCCTTCCATCCACTTTGCCTTATCTCCTTAGACTCCCCCACTCCTCCATCGCCTCATTCTGTGCCTTCACAATGCCACTTTCCTTTATTGCACAGCTGGAGACTTTTCTCCTTTCCATGCCTCAATTTGCACTTTTCCCATATTCCCATTCTTGCTTCTTTCACTCCATGGCATGCACCTCCCACTCATCCCTCCCTCACCACACTCCCATCTTTTGCACCTTTTGTCACCTTATACTCCCCGCTTACTCAGTGCACCCTCTCATTGCACTTCTCACTCTCCTTCCTTTTGCCTCATTTCACACCTTTGCCATGCCTCCCTTGCTACTTGCACTTTGCCACTTGCAAGTCTCCCTTCTCCTCTTATGTCTCCTTATGCTGCCAAACTGGCTTCTCTTATACCTTGCACCTACCTACTGCACTTCCTACCCTCCTTTCCTCGTTCTGCTATGCTTTCCTCCCTGGAAGCTGAAGCTGCACCTCCAACCTTCTCTTCATCCTTGTTTCAAATAAATGGCAGGGAAGCATGCTGGTCAAGGCCATGGTATTGCCTTCTGTTGCAAAACAAAGTACTTGGAAACAGTTATGTGGGGGGTATTGGTGGGAAGAATACAGGTGATGGAAGAAAGATGAGGCAGAAATTATTATTATTATTATTATTGTTATTATTATTAATGCCCCAAAATAATCTGGAACAGAATAAAATGACCCAGAATGCCAACGTCTAAATAGGTCACGCCAACCAAAAAGCACAAGACAAAATGGGAGTGCATTATGCCACAAAATTCCAAAGGAACCACTTCCTTATACCCATTCCAACGGTAGCATCTGTAATGTAGAAGATGTCTCAGAAAGCCAGCTTTCGGACAACAACATTACCAAATTCCCCTTTGCACAAGAGTAATGCAAGAAGCAAAAAGAAAAAATCTGAGAGAAACCACTACCTTGCACCTGTCCTTGATGAAACATACTATATACAGTATTCCAAAAAACACATGGGAACACCAACTTTCTGTCTAGTCATGCTCAGAATGCATTTCACTTCTGTAAGATGAGATGACACTATACCACAATTTCACAGAAATCACAAGCTACAATTTTAACAAGCCCCTCACTATTTAAAGATTTCCAGTTTAGACACAACAGGGTTTTGCATTTCCAATCAGACCCTCCAATCATTTCCAATCAGGCCCTCATAGAAGAACCGAAAGATTAAGGGTGCTTCCAGACACTGTTATCCAGCTTCACGTTTCTGAATGAAAAGACAGATTTCAAAGGCTTTCATGGCTGGCATCCATAGTTTTCCATATCCTCCCACCCTGAGGCCCTGCCATCAACAACAGAACAATGCACAGATTAACATGGGAATCACTCCTCCTTACCCAGGGTCACACAGTATATATAAACCCACTCTCTTCCAGGTCAGCATTCTCTGAAGATGCCAGCCACAGATGCTGGCGAAACGTCAGGAAGAAACTCTTCTAGAACATGGCCACATAGCCCAAAAACCCCACAAAAAACTATGGATGCCGGCCATGAAAGCCTTCGACTTCACATAAAGACAGTGAGCTGTTTAGTCCTGGTACTCACATTTTCTGGCATGAATGTCTTTAATTCTAAGTGCCAATCTTTTCCACTAGGCTTCTGGTGATGATCTTTAGCTTCTTTCCTGTAAGACTGAGATCTGCCAGCCCCTAGATTTATGTAAAATAAAATTTAATTGATTTTATTTAATGGTTTACCTGAAAAATATGCTCTCCATCATATCAAGGAAAAGTCTTTAGGTTTTAGGAAATGAAAAAGGAGGAACAAGAGGTATAGAAATAGTGACTTTTCAGGAACCCCATCAAAATTCAATGAGCAGTTTATATATTAGTCGTGGAAAGCCCTCTAGTGACTATTTAGGTGAACTTTTGTTTATATAAATGGGTGAGAGACAAGTATAAGATGACAAAGTTATGGTCATTTAATTTTTCAGTTTATTTAAAAGGATTTCCCTACGTCTGTTCTTTCGTAGTCATGCACATGTACACACTATATAAAATAAAACACACATGCACAAACAGAGGTTTATAACTTGACACGATTCTGAAGCATTTTATATTGAGAAATGATAATGAAGTAAGAAAGATGGGGAATAGGTACTCGGAAAATTGAAACCACGGCCAATCCTTTGAAACTATTGCATTTTTGAATATTTTAGTATGCAATGATCCCCTCGGCTTTGAGTAATAAGTGGTTACATCTACTCTGCAGAAATAATGCAGTTTGACACCAGTTAAAGTGTTGTAAACTGGGGTTTGTACTTTTACAAGGTCTTTAGCCTCCTTTGCCAGAGTTCTGATTGCTCACAAAACTGCAAATCCCAGGATTCTGTAGGATGGTCGTTAAAATGGTGTCGGTCTAAATTATTTCTACCATACTGATGCACCCCACTGTCTCTGGAAAGCTTCTGGCATCCTTTTGGTAGGACACATTTACAAGGACAGTCCTGAAATCTAAACCTGGGTCCAGCCATTGTAAGAGTTTGCGGGTATAATTTCCCCACTGTTCACTCAATCTAGGTTTAAAGGAAAAGAAAGAGAACAGCAATATATGGAAATAATTTGTTGGGAGTATCACTGAAGTGTGATGCAGAATAGATGAGGTAATTTGTTTTGTAAAAGGGTATAAAGAACCAGCCTGGTGTAGTGGCTTGTGTGATGGTCTATGAAACCAGGGTTTGAAACCCCACTCAGCCATGGAAACACACAGGGTGACCGAGGACAAGTCACACTCTCTCAGCCTGACAGCCAGGCAAAGGCAAACCTCCCTCTGATCAAATCTTGCCAAGAAAACAATGTGATAGATCCTGAGGTCGCCCTCATATCAGGAAACAACTTGAAGGCATTCAACAAACAAGAAGGGAAAATGTTCTAGAGCCTTCAGTCCCTGGTCTACTATATTTGTAACAAAAAAAATAATATATTATAATAATTAAATAAATATAATTATAATAATTAATGAACTATCAATGAAATAAGGGGAAACTCTAAAATCCAGACAGACCCTAGTCTTTCAGCTACACTTTATTAACTTGCAGGCAGGAAATAAACTTCTGGAGTTTGTTTGAAAGAAAGCATTGTGTTTCTACCAGCCTCAACATGTTGTGCCACTGTTAATTTAAGCTGCCCTCCAGACTGCCAAAATAATTTGAAACTGCTTTAACTGCCCTGGCTCAGTCCTGGGGGATCCTGGGATTTGTAGTTTGTATGGCACCTGAGCTCTCTGACAGAGAAGGCTAAATGTCTCACAAAACTACAGTTCCCAGGATTCCCTAGCACTGAGCCAGGACAGTGGCAGCAGTCTCAAAGTGGGTTATTTCTGCAGTGTGTTGGGGGGGGGGTCTATGTAAAACTTTTAAAGCCCAAACTAAGGCTGCATCCACACTGGAGAGATAAACCGGTTTGGCACCGCTTTCACTCTTTGTCTGGCTCGAGGCTATGGAATTCTGGGAGTGGAGGTTTGTTGTGGGGCCCACAACAAACTCCAACTCCCAGATTCCATAGCCTTGAGCCAGACAAAGGGTGAAAGCGGTGCCAAACCGGGTTACTCTCCAGTGTGGCTGCAGGCAGCTCACAATTAGGCACAGGGAAGGGAAGCAGCCAAGCAATGCTGAATCTCCTAAAGACCACTTGAAATCTTGTTCCAAAAACCCACTCTGCCAGGATTATTATATTTTACTACTGTCTGTCTTTCCAGTCTCGCGAGATTTGAGCTCTATGGACCTTATACCTGCCGCCTCGAGACTTCCGGGCTCCCGCGAGATTTGGCGGCAACACCCGAAGCGGCCGCGCTAATCTCGCGAGATGAAGAGGAGGAAGCCACGCTGGCCTGGGTCGCTCCTTTTGGTCCCGTAGGATTGAAGCGCTGCTGAAGGGAGAGAAGGGCGGCCCATACGAACTGGCAGGTCTGGAACCAGGGCGCGGGACTGGGACTGAGCCTGGCCTGGGAAATGTAGTTCTGTGAGACGCTTAGCCTTCTCTGCCAGAGAGCTCTGGGGCCACAAGGAACTACAGTTCCCAGGAATCCCTAGCACTGAGCCAGGGCAATTAAGAGGGGTCTGCCTCCGCAACAAAGGACAGTACTTGCCCATAGAGAGTCACTGGGGAATACTTGCCCATAGGGAAACATTGGGGATTGCTCGCCCATTGGGCAAGTATTCCCTATGATTCTCTATGGGCAAGTAATCCCTATGTCTCTCTATGGGCAAGTATTCCCCATGATTCTCTATGGGCAAGTATGGTACCCTATGGGCAGGTTCTGTCCTTTGTTTTAGTACGTCCCCCTCCACAGTGCAGAATTAATGCAGTTTGACACCACTTTCATCCCCAACAAGGCTCAGTGCTATAGAACTCTGGGATTTGTAGTCCTGTGAGGCCTTGAGTCACAGAGCCCCGGTGCCCCAACGGACTACAAATCCCAGGATTCCATCACACAGAACCATGGCAATTAAAGCGGTGTCTGACTGGATTTATTGCCACAGCGGGGATGCAGCCTCTGTTAGAAACTGCTGGTGCCACTATCTGCCCTCCCACCTCAATGCTGTGGTATTCTGGGATTTGTAGTTCTTTAAGAGCCAACTCGGTCAGAGGGCTCTAGTGTCACAACAAACTACAAATCCCAGGATGCTGAAGGGTCACCCATTGGGTTTCCATGGCCTATCAGGGTTTCAGACCCGGGTTTCCAGAGTCATAGTCCCACACTCAAACCACCGCATTGCACTGGCTTCTCTTTCAACCTAAGCTACATCTAAAGTAATGATGTTAAGCTTACATTTCTCTTATTCTGATCCACTTTGGTTGTGTACTCACCTTGTTTTACAGCCATGGCATCCTTCACTTGCATCACCTGCCGCGTGTCTTTCAAGGACGCTGAGGTTCAGCGCGCGCACTACAAGACCGACTGGCACAGGTATAACCTGAAGCGGAAAGTGGCCGAGATGCCTCCTGTTACTGCTGAGAACTTCCAGGAGAGGGTCCTGGCCCAGCGAGCGAGTCTGGAGGAGCAAAGCAAGGCCACCGCTACTTACTGCACAGCTTGCAGCAAGAGATTCTCCAACTTCAATGCTTACGAGAACCACCTGAAATCCAAGAAGCATTTGGAGCTTGAAAAGAAAGCTGTCCAAGCTGTTAGCAAGAAGGTGGAACTCTTGAATGAGAAGAACCTGGAGAAAGGCCTTGCCGAAGAGAACATCGACAAAGACGCCATGAACACGGCTATTCAGCAAGCCATCAGAGCACAGCCATCTTCATCTCCGAAGAAAGTTGCCACGTTGCCTGGTACCACCCCGGCTTCGTCTGTTGCTGTGGAAAGTAACAGTTCCGTACGGAGAAAAGAGCATGCAGAAAAGCCTCCCCGGCTACAGTGGTTTGAACAGCAGGCCAAGAAGTTGACAAAAGAGGATGAAGGGGAGGAGGAGGATATGGAGGAAGGTAAGAGGATGAGGGCAATTTATGCTAGTAAGAATGGTCTAGGGCAGTAGTGTCACAGGGGCTGTGGAAGGTGCAGGCTGCACCAAGTGACACCCGGTTGGAACCTCTTCCTGCTGTGTCCCTCCTGGTTTTGTCACAGTGGAAATCCTAAACAGACTGATTGTGGAATAAACTCCTTGAACATTGAACATTCATTCCTAGGAGGACATTCGTGAAATCACACTGTGTAGAAATGACTGGTGTATGTAAAACATTTATAATCCTCCTGTCAGTTGTAAAGGCTCTCAGAACTTTGCATGTCAATAAAAACGACAATAGTTGCCTTTAGGCTTGCAGTCTAAAAAGAACATAATGTAAAAGGGGATAGGGATGGAAAAGTAAAACCAAGCTCAGGAACAACTTCTTAGTGCTCCAAAAGCCATATATAAGCAAGTCATAATGACAGGTTTAAAGCAGTTAAAGTGCACCCAAATGTTGGTAGTCTCCTTATCCTGACCTCCATTTCAGTTGACTAAAAGGTGCTACCATTTAATCAGTTAATAAAACAATATTATTTTTAATAGAAATGATTGATGAAATTGCCACTGGCAACCACTGTATTAAGATTAGTTTTTCATTTATGTATTTAATGCTCATTTAAGAAGGAAAGCCTCTTCTCGGGTCCTGTTTGTATAGCAAGGAGGAATGATATTCTAAAGCAGGCAGATTTGTTGCTTCAGAACTGCCATATGTTTCTTTCTTTCTTAGATTAATTAATTTAAGTGGTTCAGATATGTCTAGTCATGTGAGAGCTGTCACTAAGGGTTGGCTGGATGGATTGCCCCATCGGCTTGGTCAGTCACACACGGGAATCAGCCACAAACAAAAACATCTGAGATAATGAAATCGAGACGATCCATGTACTGCACCTTTCTGTGAAATTCCAGGTATCATGTAAAAAAGGCCCCACTTACCAATAACAGTTTATCCACTGGCTCTAATCTATGATGTATGTTTTAGATAGAGCAGTGATTCTCAAACTCTAGTTGTTAATTTGTTTGGCACTTTCAGCTCCCACAATTGGCGGAGTCTTCTGGGAGTTGTAGTCCTGAACCTCCAGAAGAGTAAAATTTGAGAACCCCAGCCTTAGAGGACCATCTTCAATAACCACCCTGTTCTCTTCCCCTTGGGGATTCTGTGGAATGAGGGTGACAAATGGCAGAATGATTAAAAGAAGTGAGAAGATGCTAGGTTTCTTTAGCGTTCAAGTCACTCACCTGAATCTCCCACTGAGTTTTTTCTGGTGCATCGTTTGAAACATCGAAGGAGCCTGACTGATTTTGGGTCACTGCTAGCATATTGATTGTATAAGGCTGTTAGTATGCAGCTTTTATTAACATGAAAATACAAATATTGATGTTTGCTTTCATTTGGTTTGAAAGGCTGGGAAGATGTAGACTCTGATGAAGAGTTAGACTCTGAAGAAGAGGAGACTGAAACAATTCCAGATGAAGCAGAAGCGGGAGCATCTGAGCAAAATCACCCTACTCCTGATGCAATCCCAGTAACAGACTGCTTATTCTGTTCTCACCATTCAAGCTCTCTCATGAAGAATGTGGCTCACATGACAAAAGTCCACAGTTTTTTTATTCCAGATATAGAATATCTTGTAGATCTCAGAGGACTGATAAAGTACTTGGGTAAGTCTGAAATGTTCATCACTCTTAACCAAATAAAACTGTTTGAAGACATAGTCACGTTAGTCTGGAAAATCAGCATACAAGGGGATCTTGTAGCACCTTTCAGGCTAACTGAAAGAAAGAAGTTGGTAGCCTGAGCTTTTTGTAGACTTCTTCAGATACATGTTTTATAAAACTATTTTGTTTAATTTTAGAAACCAAAGCCCCAATATCACAATCTGCTTGTAACGGCTTACTTCTGAACTCTCATGAAGACCATGGATTTGCTTAGCAACCTTGCTTTGTGTGTTGTTTCAGCTTTAGCCTGTGGAATAAAATACATATTATAAAGCATTCTTCCCCCTTGCAATTTACAGGAGAGAAGGTTGGAGTTGGGAAGGTCTGCCTATGGTGCAATGAGAAGGGAAAATCCTTTTACACAACAGAGGCTGTGCAAGCGCACATGAATGACAAAAGCCACTGCAAACTCTTTACAGAGGGGGATGCTGCTCTGGAATTTGCAGACTTCTATGATTTCAGGTGGGAAATCACAGCTGCTGAGCATTATGTTTCAGTCTAGTTCGTACGTTTTGCAAACACAGGAGCTCCTCACATATGGCCAGTACTGGGTATCTCTTGTAGTACAGTCTTGCCTCTGCATATGCGGACATGCCATCTGTGGACTTAAGCATACGCGTATGGCAAGCCCATGAGGATGTGGCATTGGCAGAGGAGGAGGAGGGAGAAGGAGAACGAGGAAAAGGAGAAGGAAGAACAGAGAGGAGGAGAAAGAAAAGGAGGACAAGCGGCAGCAGTGCAACGGAGAGGGGAAGAGGAAGAGGAGGAAGATGGAGAAGGCGAGGGAAGAGAAGGAGGGGGAGGAAGGAAAAGGAGGACAAGCGGTGGCAGCGTGACGGAGGGGGTAAGAAGAAGAGGAAGAAGGCGGAGAAGGCAAGGGAAGAGGAGGAGGAAGAAGAGCCACCACAGTGGTAATGGGAAAGAAGCGGAGGAGGAAGAGCGAAGAAGAGAAAGGACTGAGACAGAGAGGCAGAAATAATCTATTTTGAAACTGCTTTAACTACCCTGGCTCAATGTTTGGAAACCCTGGGAATTGTAGTTTACTGTGGTACCAGAGCTCTCTGACAGGGAAGGTTAAATGTCTCACAAAACTACAGTTCTCAGCATTCCCTAGCATTGGGTCAGGGCAAGTTAAAGTGTCTCATGCTGGATTATTTCTGCAGTGTGTTTTGGCCCTAAGAGAAAGAAAGAGGAGGAGGTGGGGAGGAGAAGGAGAAAGAGCCACAGCAGCGGTGATGGGGAAGAAAAGGAGGCGGAAGAGTGAAGAAGAGGTGCCCCTGTGATGCCTGCTGCTGTGAGAATGGCGAGGCTGACATCAGGGAGGGGGGAGGGGGGAAGTGCCATTGTCCTCAATGGTGGCGCGGCCACATGGCCACACCACCATTCAATAGGACTTGAGCATACTCTGATTTTGGTATTTGCGGGGGGGGGGTGTTGTCTGGAAAGGATCCCCCGCGTATAACGAGGGCCCACTCTATATGCAAGCATACCCCTCGTGGGAGAATGGAATTACAGTCATCCCTCCATATTTGCGGCTTTGACATTTGCAGATTTGATTATTCACGGATTTCATTAATATGTTCTCTCTAGGACTGTCTAGGTCCTCCAGTGCAACTCTGTGGTCAACTTTAACTAAAAGTTGCACTGAAAGACCATTTGTAGCTACTTTAGTGCCATTCTGTGGTCAGTGTATGTTGGACATTGACCACAGAGTTGCGCTGGAGGACCTAGGGATTCCTAGAGAGGTGTCCTTCAGGTAAAAACATGGTGTTTTTGTTATTTGCGGTTTTTCCATATTCACGGGGGTCTTGTTCCCCTAACCCTAGTGAATATGGAGGGATAACTGTATTTGGCTCTTTCTTTGAGAGTGCCTCTGTATCATCTTTTAAGTTTCCAGGGATGGAATCTTGCAGCACAAAATGAGAGTAGTCACCCCTCCTTTTTTGTGGGAATCTGTTCTAGAACCCTCATGAAAATTGAGTTTTGCATACATTCAAGCCCCATTGGCTTGAATGTAGGTGTGTGGCACGCACCCTCTTCATTCTCGCTCCATTTGTCCCTCGCGCATAAGCGAGGGACACGAGTCTGAAGCCCATGAGAATGGAGGAAGGACTGTAGTTCAAGAAATAGCTCCTATCTGCCCATTTTGTAACACAAGATCTTTCTTCTGGTGGTTTGTAGAAGCACTTACCCTGACTATCAGGAAGGTGAAGATGTAGAGATGCCTGATGAACTGCCATCAGAGAAGAACTTGGAATATGATGATGAATCTATGGAGTTGATTTTACCTTCTGGTGAGTATACTATTTTTAAAAAAGGACGGGGAATGTTCCTTTAGACCAGAGATTTCAAATGTTTTGGATTTCAACTCCCAGAATCCCCAGCTAGGTTGGTCAACAATCAGGAATTCTGGGAATTGAAGTCCAAAACATCTGGAGGAGGAAAATTCGGGAATCATTGCTTTGGACTTACAGGTTTT
Source organism: Sceloporus undulatus (assembly GCF_019175285.1). NCBI lineage: Eukaryota > Metazoa > Chordata > Lepidosauria > Squamata > Phrynosomatidae > Sceloporus > Sceloporus undulatus. Next base: position 153,331,046 of record NC_056525.1, on the reverse strand, counting down.
GGAAGGCTGTTCACTCTGTTGTTATAGGGATATGGCAGAATCCATATTCATTACACTGGAGGTATTTCCTTAACATGTTTGGGGCGTCTTTAAAATTAATGATGAGAATGAAAAAACTCCTATGTGGATGTGATTTGTTTGAATAAAGAGCAACTGCTTGCAAACTGGCGTGTATCAGATCCAGAGACAATGGTCTAGAACAGTGCTACTGAAAATGGTGGTCTCTGAGCCATTGTTAGTCCACAGAGAGTTTTCAGGAAAAGAAAGAAACAATTGTGCTAACAGGCACAACACTAGTCCTTGGTACATTAGGGAAAAAATCTCACCATTCAGTCTAATAGCATACTTGCACAGCCAGGGTGTGGCTGTTGCATGGACCTCTTTCTCCACCATTGACTCTCAAAGTACATATGCTAATGTAAGCGGAGATTACACTGCCATGTCACTTATGGTATCCTGTCCTGTGTATTCTGTGGAAACAGACTCTATTGCATTTGGGAGTTACTAAAGCTAAGAAAGGCTTTAGTGGGACAGGTATTCTAAACCCCATATTTCTCTTCCACCACTACCCTGCCTCAGAATGTCTAGCAACACTATTTGCTGAAAAAGACCTTTGAACCTTTTGCTGCCCTGAGAGATGAGGATTTCTTCTTTAAAAACAAAAATATCTTGTTCTTATCATATTCATGTCTCTCTGCCCATAAATTGTGACGTTCTTGCAACTGACACAGAAGTAGATCCTGTTGGTTTCTATAGGGCTTATACCTATATGCTAATGGAATTAGAGTTCTCGTGTCACAAGTTTACCTTAAACATTCACCAGACTACTTTTTTTTAAGCTGGCCAATATCTTCAACATTGCTTTGTTGGGTGCTGTAACATCCAGTCTGCTGCCTCAAAGTTTCTGCTTTCTAAGTGTTTTATTTGACCCACTGCAATCTGTTTTGGGAACATTGTGCCATTTTCTAACATCTAACAAAATTAAGCATCTGACCTCTTTGGTAAAGATGAACTACAAATGAAATGGAACAGATGCACATAATTTAAAACCCTTAAGAGCCGGAGTGGTTGCTAGCAGAGTGTAGTGCACCAATATCACTTCTTGAACTGATATGTTAGGTAGGGAGGGCAGTTATTTTAAAAATGAACCCCTCTGTATCTTACAATCTTTATAATGGATGGGGAACAACTGACCACCTTGAAGTTCTTGGACTGCTGCTCTCTCCATCCCACACTTTTGGCTGTACTTGATAAGCCTGATAGGAGGTACAGTTTAGCATCTAGACTCACATTGCCACCTCTGCTTGGAAATAAATGCACTTTTGTATATGTATTCTCTTGCTTGGTTAGTGCAGTTTTCTTGAAAACAGAGGCACGTAGTGTAGGAACTCAAACAAACACTTAGCTTGTTTCCATATGGGGATGCTAGAGACTGTTTCCATGATAAATATTGATTCAGGTTGCTCTTCTGCATCATCAGCACATTCACAAGGGCATGGAATTCCATAGGCTTGTTTACTATTCTTAACTATCAGACTTCAGATACAATATAGTTCTAGTGAGTCATCAAGACCACACCACTATAGAGCTACAGTACTTACCTTATTAGAGGGCAAAAGTACCTTGTGAGTCCCTCATTGTCTAAAAGTTCTCTTCTCAGATTTCACCTGTCTTAGATCTAATCTTAGATCCCCCCAAATGATATCCCTGATCATTTTGGGCTGCTTCTGGTGATATGGATGTGAAGATAATAGTCTAAGGTTTTCTAAGAATAATTTGTAGGCTGCAGCAAGTGGGAATCTTGATAATGTGACCTTGAAGAGCTTCTTGTATTTGTATTTGTATTGAATAAAACTCATTTCAGAATTTTGAAGGTGATTCACTTTTAATTTTAGTAAACAGAAACCAAGGTCTTCCACAAGGCTGGCAGAGGGTAGCACACCATCAGCTTACAATGGCCCCATACAGACTGTCAAAATAAAGTTGCTTTGGGTCACTTTGGAGGTATGCTGTTTCAATGATGCATGTGTCCTAAGAGTCCGGAAGCTGTGTCAAAGGTGCGCTCCAGTCCTTAGGACTGGATCGTGGCTTTGGTGCGGCTTCCGGACTCTTAGGACGCATGCATCATTAACCGGCTTCCTCCCAAAGTGACTCGAAGCAGCTTTATTTTGGCCTGTCTGTATGGGGCCTAACTTGATTTTCTGCGTGAGCATAACTAGCCTTTCCAGCTCATTTGTGCTGCAGGAAGATGACATCTCTCAGCTGTAGAATCTCAGCCAGACACTTGTCTGAATGCCCCCTGCCTGTGAATTTCCTGTGGGGTCATGCTCTGGCATTGATTGCACTATGGGGAAGGTCATTGCACAAGTAGGTACTGAATACCTGTTTACCCAGAAAACAAATGCACATATATTTGCACAATTCCAGGTTATGCAGATATGTGTCAACAACAGGATTCTAACCATAGCATCTGATGTAATGGTATCAAAAAAAGCCCACATACAACATATTAGGTTGGAACTAGATTTAAATCATTTAAGTAGACTGATTAAAATAAATGGGGCTAAAGTTTGTTGTGATATGTCACATTAATTTCACTTGGTCGGACCAAGTCTTGATCCAAACCATTGTCTTTTCCTCTTTTTACTTACCTTGACTTACACTTGTCTTTCCTAGAACATAAATGCATCTTATTAACCATTTCTCTCCTATTTGCTGTGTGTAACCTGTTTCAGTGCAGATAAGTTGTCCTGGAGATTTTACAGAATAGAAAGGCTAAATATATTTGTTTCAGATATATAGTGGGCTCTTGGTATTTGCTGGGGTTTGGTCTCAGAATCAGTGGATGCTCAAGTCACGTTATATACAACTTCTTTGGGGGTCTTTAAATAGAGGCTGGATGGCCAATTATTGGGGGTGCTTTGATTGTGAATTCCTACATGGCAGGGGTTGGACTGGATGGCCCTTGTGATCACTTCCTATTCTATGATTCCATGAATCCATGGGTGCAGAATTGCTAGATACAGGGGGCCAACTGTAAGACCCCTTATATATTATGTGGCTTCACACTGAAGGTTTTTGTACTATTTCCTTATGTCATGGGTGGAAACATGCATTACAATATCAAAACATGGCAAGATATTTCTACATGTGATAGGAGGATATCTTTAAAGACTTAAGTTGGGGATGATGAACCTCCTGCTCTTTGATGCTTTTCCATCTTCCTCCAAGCTGCATCTTCTTTTCTCTGGTCTTATGATTAGTTTTATTTCCCATTTTGTCTTCTTATTAAAAATCTTTTTTCTCTGTTCTTTAAATATTTAAATATCAAATGTTCAAATATGTACTTTGTTTTTTATTACAAAGGTGCTAGGATTGGTCACCGTTCCTTGATGAGATATTACAAGCAGCGGTTTGGTTCCTCAAGAGCTGTTGCAGTTTCAAAAAATAAACAGGCGGTGGGCAGAGTGTTGCAACAGTACAGAGCTCTTGGCTGGACAAACAGCACCGGTAAGTAAACCAAATGATTATGCGACAACAAAACTGTTGGTAGTTAGTGTTCTAGAGAGGGGTCTTGTTTGAACTGTTTTCCTTGATTTAGACAAAATAATAGCAGCCTAGTTCTGGCAGTTCCTTGGTGGTATCACATTTTCAAAAAACCCTGATACATTGTGATTTCATTTTCTTGGCATCTATCCAATGCTGCCAGTCCTGAAAAGTGAACAAGCATCTCTACCACTACCACTTGGTTTGTAAACTATACAGGCATACCTTCAAGCTCCTTTACAGAGGCTTTTTACATCTTCCCAGCCTGCTTATCTGCAGTAAGCAATACACCAAACAAAGCTTGAGTAGGAAAGAATGGGATTTTACTCCACTGTAGCTGTATGTGCATACCAAAACAGACAAGGTAAAGAACATCAGCCTTCAGAATTCCTTACTGAGCAAAACAGTGAAAAATGGGGAAACAGATAGGTTTGCCTCACCAGTTTACTGCCAGTCCATTACAAAAACATAGATCAATAAGTTTGGCAACCAAAATTAGAATCTTAAGAAATGTGGAAGTTGGTGAATATTCTTTGGAAGCAAATTTCAAGTGGTCTTTAAGAAAGTTCAAAACGTCTTTACTTATGCTAGGTTTACCTGGTTGTTTCATTTCACATGTGCCCTAGTATTAGTTTTGAAGGTAAAGTTTACTGAAACATGTTGAAACGTTGCTTTTTGTGGTGCAGGGGACTATCCCTCTTCTTTCCATGTTATTTCTACCTCTACTACCAAATTTTCTGCTAAAGAAACAAAGTTTACTTTGTTAACTGGGGTAAGCCTGTACTGCTGAACAAATCTGTCAGACACACCACCTTTGCATAGCTGTCAGAAGCCACTAAAACTATAAGAAATAGTTTCTCAAATGATCTCATTGCCTTACATGTTGCTGACAACTTCAGAATATTGGTATGGTGGCCTAGAGACCAGCAACCTTTTACTGCATCTTATAAGTGACTTCCCCATCCCCAGCATTTTAAGGTCACATTAGCAGTGATGGTCAGCATCAACTGATGAAATTTCATTTCCCACAGTAGATGGTGAACATGTGTCCACCAGTGCAAGGAGTCCTTTATTGGCACTTTTTTTGTGGGGAGTCAGCCAATAACTTTTTCTCATGTTATTTTTGCCTCTGGTACCATATTTTCTATTAAAGAAGTCATCACCAGGAACACATTTACTTCGTTAACTCAGGTATAACCATATAGCCCATTATCTGCTCTTTGAGAATATTGAGATGTATCTGTCTGGCTGTTGAAGTAAACAGAATTCTAGACTAGATGAGTGATCTGAATCAGTTGTGCAATTTCTTGTTTTGATCCATTGTTGTAGTAGAAAGAACAGACATATTAAGTGCAGGATAAATCACCAAATCTGTGTAAACTTGCATCTTGTATAGGAAAACCACCATAGCCATGAGGAAGTCATGCTGACATTAGGTGCTTTCATTCCTTAGAGAAGTCCTTTTACCATCTAGATAAATGTTGAATGTTATATCTCTTCTCTGTTGCTGTAGGGGCAGCACTGGCTCACGAACGTGACATGCAGTATCTCCAGAGGATGAAAGCAAAGTGGATGCTGAAGACTAGCATGCAGAATAATGCCACCAAGCAAATGCACTTCCGCATGCAAGTCAGGTTCTGAGAGAACCTAATGAGAATGCATCAAAGCATGAGCTTGCCTTTTTCTTTTGGCAAGAGAATGGACAACAAAACTGTGATACTGAAGAGGAGACTCATACCTTACTAGTGGCTGCACATATGGTGCTATTTCAAAATCTTTTCAAAGTTCAATCAAATGTCACTTGTCAGACTTCAAACCAATAAAATGGCTTTACATCAAAAACGTATTGCTGGATAATCATGGATACAGCTTCTCAAGTATGTAGCATGTAATTTACTGTGTAAAGCAAGGATAGAAATTGTGTGGCCCTCCAGATATTTTTGGACTGCAGCTTTGATTAGTCCTAGCTGGCATAGTCATTGGTGAGGAATGCTGAAGTTGGAGTCTCAACCACATCTGAAAGTCTATCCAGTTCCCACTCCTACAATAAGGCTACATTTTTAGTATTTGCATGGCACTGCAAACACTTCCAAATTCTTCACATACGCTAAAGCTTTTTTTTGGTACGTAGATAGTGTTTGTTTTTGTTGTGTGCCTTCAAGTCGTTTCCAAGAACACGCCATGCTAGGGTACCCATAAATCAGAAAGGCCAACCCTATCACAGGGTTTTCTTGGCAAGATTTGTTCAGAGAGAGGTTTGCTTTTGCCTTCCTCTGAGGTTGAGAGAATGTGACTTGTCCAAGGTCACCCAGCAGTATTCCCCCATATTTCAGAGAGAGTTGCTGCAGAGATAGGAATTTGCATAAAGCCACCTATCTGCAAGTTTACCTAGAAGAATTTTGAACTTTCCAACTCAGCTACTTGTGTTCAATGCTAAATCAATTGTCTCTATTAGTGAACAGTATGTGAAGGAGACTTTTCAATAGATTAATGGATATAGGACCTATGATACAGGTTCCTTAGTGGGATCGGGCTAGATATCTACTGATTCCTGACTTCCAAATGTAGATCTTTCAGTAGTGATAATGCTTCAGTGTTAACTTAGTGTAAGACCCATCAATATCAAGTAATATATAAAAATGAAAAACAAGATGTTACTGTGGCCACTCTCAGCAGCCAGTAATGTCACTGGTAACCACCTTGAAACCATGTTTTGTATCCATAAACCATGTGGACAAAGCTCATCTGTTTTAAGTTAATGGTACCCTGTGAGACACCAAGGTGGCAAACATGTTTTCCTCACTGGTCATGTTGATTTTCTTTTCTGTCAACTTTCTTGTAAGCATGTGTTTCCACTAATGCTATAGCCTTGCAGCCATATCCTAAAGTGCATCTAAGGTCATTCTTGTTGTGTCATTGCTTGCAGTTTCCCTTCTGTTGTTCTAATACTATGCAGCAGAGTTGAGATTCAGACATTTGATCGGAGTAGGGTAGCCTTTAGATGGTTAACTGATGTATGCAAACTCACCTGACTCACTTAAAATACTCCAAATATGCCACTTCACTCACTGGAAGATCCTGCACAATGCTCACTGATAATACTATTGAACAGAAGCAGGCATCTTGGAGGAGCAGTTTGCAATTGATAACAGATCTGGCATCATAAAAAGTGACCTTTCTAACTGTCACATCATTGTGCATACAATTAACATTTGTCACACTCAAAATCGTACCTCTCAACAGGATGAAAACAAGGAGGAAGCAAATGAGTAACAGATGAACACAATGCTGGGTCATCATCTTAGCATGAGTGTTTTAATACAGTGGTGCCTCGGGTTACGAAAGTAATTCGTTCCGCGGCCGCTTTCGTAACCCGAAAAGCCTTCGTAAGCCGAAATGCCATAGGCGCTAATGGGGAAAAGCCGCGTTTCGTGCGAAAAAGCCGGAAAAAGCACCAAAAAATTTTTTCGTAACCCGAATAAACATTCGTAACCCGGAACAATTATTTCTTATGGGATTTTTTCGTATCCCGAAAATTTCGTAACCTGGGTATTTCGTATCCCGAGGTACCACTGTACTCATATTCACTTGCAGTGAGAACATGCCTCCTGCTTTTTATGCTCTGCTTAAAGTCACATTTTAAGATCCCCTCCCCTAGCTCATTACCCCTTTGTCTGCAGGAAGAGCAATATTTAAACTGGCTTTCACCAAGGGTCCCACAAAAACCACTTGTTACATTCTCTTAAGAGATTGTGTGTGTGTATACATACATACATACATACATATATTGTGTGTGTGTTTATATGCTTACATATATTGTTGCATGCCTTCAACTCCTTTTCAATTTTTATATCGTGCATACACACGCGCACGCACACACACACTCATCCCTCCATATTTGTGGCTTTGATATTTGCGGATTTGATTATTCACGGATTTGATTAATGTGTTCTTTCTAGGAATATCTAGGTCCTCCAGTGCAACTCTATGGTTAACTTTAAAGGTTGCACTGAAAGACCTAGAGATTACTAGAGAGAATACTCTACTAGGCCTTTGTAGCTCCTCCAGCGCAGTTCTATGGTCAGTGTCTGTCGGACGTTGACCATGGAGTTGCACTGGAGTACCTAGAGATTCCTAGAGCATTCTCCTCAGGTAAAAACATAGTGTTTTTGTCATTTGCATTTTTTCCATATTCACGGGGGTCTTGTACCCCTAACCTGAGCGAATATGGAGGAATATAGTGACTACCCATTCACTACTCTGTCATGTCTGTTTTAATAATTTTAACAGTTTTGTTTTGTTGTTACTGTTTATAATTGTGATTTATTGGTTATGGTGGGTGGGTGGATTTCTGGGACATTGTATTTTATTGTATTTTAATGTTTTAATGTTGTTAGCCACCTCGATCTTAATGGAGAGGCAGGGTATAAATTATTATTATTATTATTATTATTATTATTATTATTATTATTATTATTAT